>NC_089794.1:19060102-19227602 GCF_040412425.1 Macrobrachium rosenbergii
TGCGAGGATTTCCTCCAGTTACACCTTTAAACCCTCATTACTCTCAATTTTCCTTTCAGCTCTGAATGACCTCATAGGTCTGAGCCCTTAGCCTTTGCCCTAAATCTTATATTCCATTCCTACGCCATAAATTGTTTAATGGTTACTGAGTCGCCTTTTTTTTTTTTTTATTTTCTAAATGCTGCGTTTCTCCTCTTTCTGCTCGTCCTCTTACTTTCCTCTTGCCTTGATATTCACCTCCACTGCCGCTTTCCTCTTCAACTTTAATTACCTCATTCTTCTCCTACTGCTGCAGTTCTCGCCTCTCCCATTTTTCATCCTTCAGCTTCGCCTATTACAGCTTTCTCTCTTCCTCCTCCTCCTCCTCCTCCTCCTCCTTCGTCCTCGGTTTTCTCTCTTCCTGCACCTCCTCCTCTTCTTCTTCTTCTTCTTCCTGCAGAATCTGATTCTGAAAGCTGGGCGCGATGTTGAAGCTTTATGTCCTTCACAAAGTTGCTTCGTTGTTTTCAAGGAAGAGCTTTCTCGGATATATGGCCGTGGAGAATTCCCTCCAACGCTGTCTCTGTGTGTGTGTATGTATATGTATATATATGTATATATATGTATATATATGTATATATATGTATATATATTTATATATATTTATATATATATATATATATATATATATATATATTTATATATATACTGTACATACATTTATATATATACATCTACATATCTATTAGCGAATCCCACTGAAGTCACGTGCATCTACTGTGATATTTTAAGCACATATATCTATATCTATACATATACATATATAAGTATATGTACATATGTATATGTATATATATCTATAAATTTAATTATATATACATACATATATATATATATATAATGTATATATATTGATATATACTAGGTCCATAGCAAGGTTCCAAAGCATTGATATCTGGGATGAGGTTGCTAGACACACACCCGTTACGCCACAAATAGCCACGGGAGCTAATTTTGTGTCAACGGCGTCTTGCATCCACTTGTGGTTAACCGGTTACCTTACGCATCTGTTTTGGGCCTTTATATTCCTGTAATGAATCAAATCAAGTCCTTTTTCATAAGCTCTCTCTCTCTCTCTCTCTCTCTCTCTCTCTCTCTCTCTCTCTCTCTCTCTCTCTCTCTCACTTATGAAGCATCCAAAGTATGAGATAACAGTTCATATAAATATTCAGAAAGAGGAGACGAACTGTTGTATAAATAGAGAGAGAGAGAGAGAGAGAGAGAGAGAGAGAGAGAGAGAGAGAGCATCTCATTTGTGCATTCGAGCCTTTTCCTCCTCGCCATCTCCACGTAGCCTATGAGTCTAATTTCTTTTCATTTTTTTTTTTATCTTTTTCGCCAGAGCTCTTCGCTCCATCATTAAGTTCTTCTCACTTGCTGACACAAAAGACACCATTCTCCCTAAGCACTTAAGCACGCCTCCGTCCCAAAGGCTTAGAAAAGGGAATAAAATATGCAGTCTGTATATATATATATATATATATATATATATATATATATATATATATATATATATATATATATATGTATGTATGTATGTATGTATGTATGTATGTATATGTATATGTATATGTATATGTACATCATAACACCAACTGCTAAAGCTGTGCTAATATCGCGTGTTTTTTCAGCCTGCCTCTTATTTTAGCTCAAGATTTTTCGGTCTGGAAAGTTTGTTTGCTTTACTTTGTTTGCTCTGGCAGTCTCTCTCTCTCTCTCTCTCTCTCTCTCTCTCTCTCTCTCTCTGCACCTGCCTCGATTGCGCTCCTTGCTTAAATTATGCAAAGCATCTTGATTGAGTTCCTTCAAATCGACGTATTCTCTCTCTCTCTCTCTCTCTCTCTCTCTCTCTCTCTCTGTCCGGCTTCCTGACCCAGTTTCAGTTTCGTTTCAGTCCGGGATCTGTTCGGTTTCAGTTTCGTTTCAGTCCGGGATCTGTTCGGTTTCAGTTTCGTTTCAGTCCGGGATCTGTTCAGTTTCAGTTTCGTTAAAGTCCAGTGTCAGTTGCGTTTCAGTTCAGTTTCAGCTTCGAATCAGTTTCGTTTAAGTCCCGTTTCAGTTTCGTATTTGCCCACTTTCAGTTTCGTTTCAGTCCAGTTCCAGTTTTGTTTCAGTCCCATTTCAGTTTCGTTTTAGTCCGTTTCAGTTTCGTTTCAGTCCAGTTTCAGTTTAGTTTAATTCCAGTTTTCAGTTCAGTGTCATTCCAGTTTCAGTTTCGTTTCAGTCCAGTTTCAGTTTAGTTTCATTCCAGATTCAGATTAGTTTCATTCCAGTTCCAGTTTCTTCGTTCATTTTTGGAAGCTCTCGGTTGGTCCGTTAGGTGAGTCGCACTTTAAACCCGTCATTATAATTATAATGACACTGTCTTCTATGCCATGAAGAATTTCTGTGTATGTACCTCCAATTCCCTCTGTAAATCTCCAGATTTTTCTTCTTGTTTTCTGGGGCAATTTTGGAGGGTACCCCTTTTGGCCCTCACTACCCAAGTGTTACCAGACTTACACTAAGTTTATCAGTGCATAATCTCTCTGTTTTACTTTGAAATGTCCTTGGGGGGATTAATTAAACATTTTTGTAGTGAAAGTAATTTTCAATCAGCATTTCACTGATTATATGGAAGTCTAGCAACCACCTCTCAACAGTGGTAGCAGTGAATATAGATGTTTGACTACCGTGAATGGTAGATTAGGAAGAGACTCCAGAATAAGACTCGAAATTGAGACTTAGTGTAGCAATTGAGACTCCTACCTCTTACTTCTTCCTAATGAACACCAAAATATTCTGTGGAAGCTTGAATTTCAAGTCAATGGTCTCTGTGGCCTTGTTCTATATGAATAAGTTTCATATACTGAATAATTTATTGACTATGAAGGGGTTTTGTGCCTAAATGACGGTGAACCACATGTTTCTATAGAAACCACTGAGGTAGTGATGATCTTTAGAGCAGCAACCACTCCCAATAATTGTTTCGTATGAAGTAAGCAGCTCTACTACAACTGCTTTAGTACTACGATATCAATAAAGCCGTTTGAGACGGATATGACTTACATACAAGAACTATTCTTCCCTTTGAAAACTTACAAACTGGAAAGAAAGTTAAGTATATCTTAGTTTAACCAGACCACTGAGCTGATTAACAGCTCTCCTAGGGCTGGCCCGAAGGATCAGACTTATTTTACGTGGCTAAGAACCAACTGGTTACCTAGCAACGGAACCTACAGCTTATTGTGGAATCCAAACCACATTACGACGAGAAATGAATTTCTATCACCAGAAATAAATTCCTTTAATTCTTCACTGGCCGGTCGGAGAGTCGAACGCTGGGCCAACAGCGTACCAGCCGAGAGCTCCACCCACCCCTCCAATGAGGAACTCTTACAAACTGGAGGTACAGAGAGAAGAGGAAGAAGAAGAAGAAATAATTACTGTTAACTGTTGCACACACGACATAAATAACAATCACCACATTTTCCTCGTCTCCGTGGAATTCTTGTGCATAATGTTTTTCTTGGGGGTTCCTCAGACCCTCATTGAAATTCTCACTAGGCAACATAAAAGACATTATTTTGTCTAAGCACTTAGGCACGTCGCCCTCCCAGAAACTTAGAGAGGGACAAAAAAAAAAAAGTCTTTCTCTCTCTCTCTAAATCTTTTCCTCTGTTTTCCACCATTCCTGTCCCTTTCTCTCTAATGCTTCTTCTCTTTCCCTTCTCACTTTCTCATTCCTACCCTCCTTTCCTCTCTCTTCTTCTCTAAGTCTTCTTCCTTCTCCCTCTTCCCCACGTTCTCTCTCTCTCTCTCTTCCTCTGTTTTTCTTCTTATCTTCTGCTGCTCACATTCTTCATTCTTATCCTCCTTTCCTCTCTCTTCCCTCTTCTCCACTCTCTCTCTCTCTCTCTCTCTCTCTCTCTCTCTCTCTCTCTGCATCTTATTAATGTTTTCCTTTTTGTCTCTCATATACACACAATTTATAACATTACCGCCATTTTCCTTTTGCGTATCACACATACGCATACACCCCATCACTGCTGGTTGGCAAAATAGTATTCAACTTTCATTCAAATTTCGCTGACACGGAACGGAGACGAAAAATAAAAAATTTAAATATTGAACAAACCGGCAGTGATGGGTTGTATGCGTATGTGTGATATGCAAAAGGAGAATGGCGGTAATGTTAGAAATTGTGTATGTATGAGAGACAGCATGGAAAACAGATTACTAACACGCATAGAGAGAGAGAGAGAGAGAGAGAGAGAGAGAGAGAGAGAGAGAGAGAGAGAGAGAGAGAGAGAAGGGAGGGGAAGCGTAGAGAGGAAAGAAGGATAAGAATAATATATGAAGACAAATTTTCGGAGCTCAAATATGCTGAGAGCTGCGCATGTCATCAAGAGGTGCGACGGGAGAATCGTTTACGGAAAGAAGAAGAACGAGACGTTAACTCCAACCGCAGCTCCGACACGCGAAGAGCGATCGCGGAAGACGGAAGAAATTAAATTCTCAGCAACAGATCTGAACTAATAACAGAGTAAAAAACAAAATTACTCTGAACAAAAGAGTAATAGATACCTACAAAACTTAAAAAAAGGCATAAAAAACCAAAGAGGGAAAACGGGTAAAGAAATGAAAATATAAAAAATACGAAGGGGCAAAATAAATGAAGAATAACCTTGGAGAGCTTGGACAAGGGAAATGGAGCCAGGAGATGCAGAGCAGATCCTCTAGAATTTAAAGATAAACGTAAATCATCCCAGGATGACATATCTATACATTCCCCACTTATTCTCTCTGTTTACTTAACCTCATAGACAACCTAACTCGTCTAATATGTTCATCTGAAAGAGTTTCCCTTTGCATTATCTTGACTGACCTCTTTTACGGTGCCTCTTTCCTTTCTACTAAAGTCTGTACACTCATCCATTACTTCCTAGATGTTGCAACGCCAGTTTTAGTAACTATAAATCAACCAGTTATCCATTACTAGCCCAGAGCTTTTGCTGATTCGACTTCTGCTCATTTCATTAAAGGTAGTAGGCCTACCATAACTGGCACGGCCAAGCACTGGACGGGCACGTAGAAAACAGCCCCTGTCTTGATATCTTCACTGTCTTTTGTGCTGGCACTTGGATCGTAGACTACAAATCTTCACAGGCTCAAGGTATCCTTCCATCCATTGACACTAGTCCTCAAGGTCTAGAGACTAGAGAGTACAAGGTCTAGTAGGTCTACCCATGCGCAGGTAGTGGGGATTTGTTGCTGGTGAGTGAAGTGCGCGACATCATCCCTAGGCGCATTGCGTTCGCAACCAAGGTGGAAGAACTCGCCTTACTCTTCTTCCACCCTGTTCGTAACATGTTTCCCAAAAAACGGACGTCTCCCAAATTCTGACCCCTATTATTATATATAGCTCTGATTTTCAGTTAAGTTCAATACTCTATAATTTTTTTGTCGGATAAATTTCGTAGTATCAGCGTTCCTTTTTTCATGTTTCTTCTCTTAATTAACCTGTTGGCTATAAATGAGAGCGTAAATCTAACACTGTGTTCATAGTCAAAGTTATGTTGACGACCAGTAAGAAGAATTTACCTGGGACTCTTCTCAGCCAGGAGGCTTTCTCTTGGCGCCCTGACGGCACGTATCCTACGTACACCTTTATAGTAAATAAGTAAAAAATGCGCCGAAGTTTCTTCGGAATCGAGTTTTCTGCACAGCAGCTACAGCGCATAATCAAGGCCACCGAAAATAGATCTATCTTTCGGTGGTCTCGGCATAATGCTGTGTGAACCGCACGATTGTGGCTAACTTTAACCTTAAACAAAATCAAAACTACTGAGGCTAGAGGGCTGTAATTTGGTATGTTTGGTGATTGGAGGGTGGTTAATCAACATACCAAATTGCAGCCCTCTAGCTTCAGTAGTTTTTAAGATCTGAGGGCGGACAGAAAAGTGCGGACAAAAAAAGTGCGGACAGAATAAAGTGCGGACGGACAGACAAAGCCGGCACAATAGTTTTCTTTTACAGGAAACTAAAGATCTCTCTTGTAAAGCAACATTTCTGAGTTTACTTTTCAGAGTGACTGAAGATCATTTATGAAATCAATCCTTAATTCTGAAAACTATTAACTAAATGTATGACAATTTCCCTACCGTTAATTACCAAGACTAGCTATGTGCAACCGAAACACCAGAGACTATGTTGCATGTAAGGTTCTAAGACAATAGCCCTGTCAATTGTGGCTCCTCTAGACTGACAGCCGGTTCCTGACGATAGCAGTGGAATCTGCCGAGCTATACGGGAAGTGGGCAAAGTCCTTCTTCGTATGTAGCAATTGTGAAATTTACGTGGCGTCTCATTCACCCCCCTTGGTGTGCGACCAGTTTCTGGACAGAGCAAAGACAAATTGCCCGCCCTCGCAGGATACAAAAAAGGTTTTAAACAGAAGGGACCACTTGCAAGCTATAAGAAAAAAGAAGTGTTCGTTCTTGGCTAATCTGTAACCATTTTGATAAAATGAGGGAGTATGTTAAAGAAAACAAAAGTCATATGTTCAAAACTCCTTATTTAATAACATTAACATATAACCACAGACTAGAACAGTCAAGATGTGGCAATTTTTTCGGAACAAGAACTTATACATTAATACTGAATATCAAAGAGGAGAAAGTGTCGACTGCAATTTCTATGAAAATGTAGAGATAACCCATTCAATTTTTTTTTATTCTGCTTGGAATGCAAAAGAGAAATGAAATTATTGAACAATATCAGCCATGTGAAGAGGATGCATAGGAAATAGTAGCAAAATTTCGTATTCAGTGAAACTATTACTGAAATGAAAACGGAATCTTACACCATATATGTGGAGAGAAAGACAAAAGAGTCAAAGACGGAAATAACAAAATTAGGAGGACGCCAGACTCGCAACTGAGGTGCTGTTATAAAGGCAAAGTCTTGACCTTGAAGAGAAAAACAAACCGATCAATCAACACTAAACCATACTTGTTGACAATATTCCGTGTTAATATAATCTATATTTAATATAACCTAACAACTTCCAACACATTTACCTCGCTGTTCTTTTCCCGTCCAAATTTTACTGTTTTTTTTAGTCAGCTGATCGGTTTCGTGACGTCATAAGCGCGCGAGATGCTTTTATGTCCCTATTCTCTACTTTCCCAATTGTTTTAGCACCCTAACTCCTGTGAATTACGTTGTTAATATATTTGTATTTATAATATGTAAATAAGTAAGTTCATTTTTAAATTAGAAAACAGTTTAGTACGATCATTTCATATTTAAACATTTTTTTTATCTCATAATACCACCCGTCACATTTATCTTAGGCTCGTAGTCGTCCAAACGTACACCATTCAAGAACAATCTGCCACAAAAGTCAGTAAATTAACTTTAAAATTAGAAGGCTATTTAGCACGACCTTTTTTAGTATTTATTAAAATTTGTACTTTATACTCCCATTGTCATCAGTAATATTTGTCTTACGTTCGTAGTCGTCCATTCTTGCGCCATTCGACAACAAACCCCTGCATTCATCAGAATTAAATTGTGACCGTAAGCATTAAATTATTATTAACTGCAAGCTATTGTTGAAGCCTCATTTTTCATGTGAATAACTAATCTCCGTAAATCTAGCGTATTAGATTTTATCAGGGAGACAAACTCTGTAAAAGGAGAAAAAATGGGTTTTTAATCTGAGGCCCATGTGATTGTACTTAGAAGGTCGTCGTTAGCTTTGTTTACATATCTAAATATAATATTTAGGACGTAGTCGTATTTGATTTCTAGTGGCGTTTTGATTGGGTAAGTGGTTCTTGTGAGGCATATTTACCTAAATAGGCTATTTAAAATTATTTCTTTATGTTTGAGACAACTTTGGTTTCCGTGCCACTGCTTCAGTTGGGTGTTTGGGTGTAAGGTTGGACCGTAGTACCGCAGGCGACGGCGCTTTAAGACGGTACGGTTCGAACTGAATGCAAAATTGTCGACCGTTATTAACCAGATTAAGCCAGGGTAATCCCCAGTAACGTTAAAAACAGCCATTTCCAAGTAGGCCTTGTATCAAGGCAGCCTATTTGCTATCTTGTTTTTTAACATGGGGACTGGTATGAAACCCGTTACGTATGGTAGTGGGGATAGTATGCAGTGTAGGCCCCCAGGGGTAAGCCTTGTTAATTTCGTCCCTCAGCTAAAACTGCCATAGAATAAAAGTTACGCTTCATATCCAAGCCCCCCAGCTGGCTGACGAAGAGTTAGAGGAATTTATTTCTGGTGGTAGAAATTCATTTCTTGCTATACTGTGGTTCTTAGCCACGTAAAATAAGTCTAATCCTTCGGGCCAGCCCTAGGAGAGCTGTTAATCAGCTCAGTGGTCTGGTAAAACTAAGGTATACTTACTATATCCAAGCCACTCGAGAAGTAACTTACTAACCTATCAGAATTATTGGGTAGATTACAGTTTCGTATGCTGGGCCGCCTAACTCATTCTGCCCGTGCCGAGATCCCTCCGCCAAGGTAAGTAGTTCCACCTAAGCAGCTGACGACCAACGACCCAAAATGCCCCGAGTCCTACCGACCGAACCCGCCCGGAGACCTACCTCAGTCTTGTCCGAGTTGCCAATATGGCTACGTCCGAGTCGTATCCGTCCCACGTTCAATTTGCGGCTAAGAACCCAGTGACCCTTATGGATTTAGGTGTTTTGTGCAATGAAGAGCGGTCATTGCTCGTCTACCTCATGAAGCGGTACAGTAAAAACCATGTATAATTCATATTTCTCCATGTATTGCATTAAAAAACGTTACTTAACAAATGTCCCTTGCCCCTTTAAAGCTTTTCTCGAATTAATTAAATGTGCATATCCCTTAAATAGAGCCGATTCAACACCTGTCAAAATGCGGTCTAATTTCGCCAAATCACAACAATCACGAGACGAAGAAGAATGGAGTTACCGATATCGGCCATTCCGGATTTCTCCAACGATTCCGACTTCGAATGAGGTACGTAATATTTCGAACAGTTTACGATACACTAATTGTACGGCCCTCCTAAGGGGGGGTCCCAGGGGGAGGCGAAGCCCCCCCGGCCAGGTGAGGACACGCCGTCCTGTGTTCGGTTAGGTCGGTTTCGTCAGGTTAGGTAACGACCTAGGTTTCTGGGGCGGTCCAGGAGGGGCAAAGCCCCCCCGGCCAGGTAAGGGCACGCCGCTCTGTTTTCGGTTAGGTCGGTTTCGTCAGGTTAGGTCGCCATCTTTTTGTATTCGTCCGCTGATTCTCTAGCCGGTACCCACTGCCACCTGGTGGTGGGTCACGGCTAGGAAATTGGCAGATGAAAACCCACAGCATACGAAACTGTAATCGCCCCGAATTATTATTATTATTATATTTATTATTATTAAAAAGATGACGAATTTGACACTGTAGAAACCCCGTGTTGTTCCGAAATTGTATAGGCTGTGAAAGGTGTTTCATGTAAAATTCTGCCATTTCTTGAAATAAGTAAACATTCACTTGCTCTAGAGCCGTCAAATGCAGCCTCCCAAATGCATTTTAATGTCCTAACCGAATACAGTATGATCCAGTTCTAGCACTACCACGATCAAACCCCAAACACTAGAAGAAGGCTAGAAAATATTTTGAATATGGTATGCCTACGCAGTTCATTTGTTGCTCTAGATAAGTTAGTGTGACGAAATTCAAGGATTTGAACTTACTACCACAAAAGGGTATCCTAGGCCAGTCCATGTGTTCAATGTTACTTAAGGGAGGAGGTCCAGGGGGCAAAGCCCTCCCCCCCAGCCATGTCAGGACATGGCACCCTAAGTCAGGTTAGGAAGACAACTTCTGGTTGGGTCATAGCATGACAGTCTTGAAAAGGTTAGGTTAAGGTTATTTTGGTTAGATCATAGCCAGTGCCAGACCATATGTCTGAACAGAAATTCAGCCCTGCCGATCTGTTTCAGTAGGCTTCTCAGTGTTACTTGCAGGGGTCAAAAGAGGTCAAAGCCCCCATCCAGATCAGGGCATGGCACCCTAAGTCAGTTGGGAAGGTGAGGTCTGGTTAGATCAGGACATGGCATTCTAAGAAAGGTTAGGTTTGGCGTGTTTCACGGTCGGATATCTCTCGCCTAACCCGGTCTCTCTGCTCTGCATCCACTCCTGGTAGTGATTATGGTATTAGACCTAGGCCTCATGGTTAAAAACACAAAACAGAAGACGGGCTCAACAATCTGAGAAATATAGCTTAAGGTTTGTGTTTTTGGTGAGAAATTATGGCATAGGGTAACCTACACTTATCCTGCTGAACCTTTTTGGCAGCCATAACCACCTTATTCCACCCCATCCAAGTTCATTTAATTCACAAAATCAGATTAGGGTAGTCTAAGAATGCTTAATATTTACAATATTATATTCCTTTTTATATTGATGAAACTGTGTAGACCTATGCCATTTTGAATGGCAAAGTGGATCAAGTGGTGACCCTTTAAATAAGTTTGCTTAAAAGGATAATCCTCAATTTCTTTGTGGCTTAAGTAACTTAACCATCCCAAAAATGACCTGTTGTAAGTTGATATGAAAATTGTCAGCGTTTGTCAAAACATTTAGGAAGGTCATGAACTTGACCAACATTCAAGGTAATGACATGCTGAGTTGGGTTTATTATCACATGTCATTGTCATTCAGTTTAAACATATTAAAGATGGGAACTATTAAGGACACAAAAATTAAAAGGCAACGACAGTAGTTTATATTCCTATGAATATAGGAATGTTAAACAAAACTAACACCCATAAGGTTTCGAGCCAACACTGATGAGCAATTATAAGTGGAAAAATTTTTAAAGTAATGGTATACCCTAGACACGACATGTAAGTATGTGTAGTATACGGAGTAAAATAAGAAAAAATTAAAGGAAAGAAGAAAAGAGATAAACCATTATTACATTCATTAAAGCATTATATTCTGTTGTAGTGATATATGCAAGGAGTAAGGCATGTACAGTAGGCTACTCTGGGTTAAAAGTTAATGAGCACTTTTCTGTCTCCACCAAATTCAGTTATCATGTCTTTGTCAGTTTTTTGCAACAAGAAAAGAAGATAGGAGTAAATTAAAAAATAGGGGCAATAAATAGAGTACAATATAGAGGAAAACATTTATGTAAATACCGTCCTATCTTTGCAGTTTATCTTTGTCATCATCATGCCCACGCTTAATACCCATGAGGATAGATAGGATACCCATGAGGATAGGTAGGGTGGCAACAGGAATGCAAAATTAATAAGTTGTAACTCCAAATACCCTGAAAATTGATATACAATACAATGATAAGGTAGAATTTGTCTTAAGTCTGTAAATACAAAAAAAATATTTATTCAGACTCAACCACCCCTCTATATTTCAGCATTTGAGTAAATATTTATCCAACATATACATATCTTTTTAATGTATTAAGAGTGCCAGATAGATAGTAAGATACATATTTATTTGATTATGTAGACTGTGAGTGCTGTAATCTTTAATCTCGGGATTTCAGAATCATGGACATCAATGAAGAGGAGCCCAACTGCAACATTTGCTTTGAGCCTTACGATGACGACGGGCACAGCCCTCGCACACTGAGGTGCGGCCACACGCTGTGTACCCCCTGCATAGAGATGCTTGTCAAGAAGAGTCTGCCAGACCGAGTTTGCCCCGAGTGCCGCAAGTCCCTCAAGATTTCAAATGCGACCCATCTCCCCGTCTCGTACACTATACTTCGCTTGTCACGAGCTCTCGCGAAATCAAAAATAGGCACGGAAGTTCAAATTCAGGTCTTGGATAACAATACATGCATGGTGCATGGAGCTCCCACTATATCCTGGTGTCCTCTATCCGATAAGTGGCACTGTTTCAAGTGCGTCCATAAAGATGATTGCAGTAATTTATTGTCCATACCAGAAGCTTTCCTTCACATTAAGCAGAACCATTCCCAAGCAGTAGAGTCTAAGTTGTCACAAGCAAATGACCTGTCTGAGGCTTTAAAGAAAGAAAAGGAATCACTAAGAAAAGAGGTTTTAGCTGCTGAGAAGAGAATAGCAGAAATAGAGGAGAGACTCGGAAAGGTCAGTGAGTGGACAGAAGAGTTAGAGTGCGATGAAGCAGCTCTAGTTGAAGCTGCCTCGATGGTGCGTGTCACAAAGTCAGTTGTGCGCTTGAAAAGAGACATTGCAAATTTTGATGCTTGGGTAGAACGTTCCAGGCCATCTGTCAAGAACAAACGCGGAATGCCAACGCTTTCGCAGCCTGTCAGCATTGAGGTAAATATTGCGAGGGAAATAAGATTTTTTTTACTTTTAAATATTTCTTGGAGAATTTTTCCTATAGCATGCTCCAAAGTTATCAGATATTTAAAATCTGTGAGTCATCTTGGCAAGTCTTTCAGCTTTTTATACACATCTTGAGCTGAGAATAATCTAAAGTATGGTCAGTCAAGAGGCTGGGTTTTTTTTGTTCTTTGTTTTTTTTTTTCCCTGTCACTCAAGTCACTAAGAACTAATGTAATCTAACTGGAGTTGTTGTTCCCCATTTGCCATTCTCCAGATAATGATTTGTAGATTAACGTAAGAAGTTAACATTGGTTCTTATATGATGGAAAAGCACACAGTAAACCGCCCTATTCGCGTTCTCATGATTCGCGGACTCACTAATTCGCGGATTTCTCTATGGAACATATATATTATACAGTACACATTATTTGCGGAAAATTCGCACATTTGCAGTATTTTTCACTGAGAAATATTCAGTAATTACTGTTATATGACTAAATGCACTCTTTGTGGTAAACTATTAAAATATTCAGGTATAAGCTTTTTTAGAGTTTTTTTTTTGTGTTTGAACTGTCAAAATAGGCAGTTCTAAGTGTTTTTAGAAGGGTTGTAAGTATTCGTGGATTTTAGCTATTCGCCAGGGTGTGGTATGCATCCCCTGCAAATATGGGGGCGTTTACTGTAAATGAAATTTCGTAAATGGCAAATGATTATGGAGTGCTTGAGACAAGATAGAGGAGAAGAAATATAAAACTGTAATGAGAATGGAATATAAGCAAAGTGCAGTAACAAAAAAGCTACACAGCTGTGTAGTTTATTATTTAAACATCAGGCATACAGATACATAAGAAAAGGGCCAAAGTGAATGTATTTGCTGTATGTGCAGGCCAGGGCTTATATATCGTAGTGTTATAGGGCCTTTGATGAGCTCACTGTCATTACCCCTTATATTCACATCAGGTTGTTACCACAGTAAGAGTAAAAGCAGGGACAATGGTAGATGCAAGTATGGGCAAAAGGGTGAATTCATTTCCACAGAAATACAAACTATTGCATTTTTAGTTTTCTCTAAAAGAAAACTATTGAGATGGCTGTTTGTCTGTCCATCTGCACTTTTTCTGTCTGCCCTCAGATCTGAACAAATACTGAGGCCAGAGGGCTGCAAATTGGTATGTTGATCGCCCACCGTCGAGCCATCAAACATACCAAATTGCAGCCCTCTAGCCTCACTAGTTTTAATTTTATTTAATGGCCTCAGTAGTTTTTATTTTACTTGAGGTTAAAATTAGCCATAATCGTGTGTCTGGCACCGCTATAAGTGCCAACAACAAAGGCCACCTCTGGGCTTTGGCTGAAAGTTTCATGGGCTGCAGCAGAGAGTTTCGTGGACCATGGCTGAGAGTTTCATACAGCATTATACACTGTACAGAAAACTCGATTGCACAAAGAAACTTCAGCGCATTTTTTTCTTAATTATCTTAATTATAGAAATGTGTCCTTCAGCGTGAGCTGGAAATGGTTAACAAGGTGGGTTAACTGGTGGTTATGGGAGGTGACTGGAGGAACACTCTTCATTCACTTGCTGTCTCCAAGCACTTTTTCTTTTTTCTTTATGTTTGAATATCTTGCTGTGCTCCTCCTGACTGCTAAGTTGAACATGTTTTATTTTGTTTTGTTTGTTTGAGTGTTTTATTTTCATATGTGTCATGTTAGTGAGTGTAATGAACCTTCGTCCCCTTTGCCCCCTGTGTTTTTGTAGGTGGATTCTCAGTGTAATACTTTTGTCCTGTCAGGTGAGAGGAGGGTATCATAGCAAGTACGGGATCAAACAACTACCGTTACTGTGTCAACTACTCTGCCTGTTGTTGCTGCAACCATATGGAGCTCAACACTGATGAGTTTTCAGTAGTGGTCCTCACTCTAGTGAAAGATGCCCCATGGTATTAAGCACTACAACTTCCTCAGAAGTCTTCCTGCATTCAAGGAGAGCAAGAATGAGCTAAGAAGGGGGAAGAAGTGCAAGCACTGTCCTTCCAGCCCTTCTTGTCGGCGAAGCTGCTGCTCCTATTTGTTTTGGTAAGCTCGTTTCCCAGTCTCTTGGTGGCAAGGTAGTAAGCCGATGAAGATGGGGGTGCAAGGGCACGTACCCTTCACTCAGCTACCATTACTACTCACTTTTCTTTCGGCCTCTGTATGGTTCAGGTGTGCTGCGCTCAACTGTCCCAGTGTCTGTTGAGAACTTTGATGAGTAGCTTGCTAATTGTATTTGATTCCATATTTGTTCTTTCCTTTTGTTGCCCTGCTAGTTCTTTTTTCGCATCATGGAGAAAAAATATGAGCAACGTTGTTGTGAGGGATGTGGCCGTTCTTGTGGGCAGTTCGTATTGCTTGTATTGATTGATCCTCACTGAGTTTCTTGTTGGGGGAAGTCTTGCACAAAGGCTTCTCCTTGTAGGGAGTGTGCAGTTTGGGAATCTCTTCAGTGGATTAGGTTTGGCAGAAGGAGAAAGGACAAGAAAAATTCACTGGCTTCAATTGGGGGTGGGGGTACATTTGTGATAATACCCCTGAATCCTTTCAAGTTCCTTTCTACCTCCTTTCTTTAATTCCTATTCCTCTGCGTATCTCATCTTGCGACACCTTCTAAGATGGATAGTATTAAGTCTGTTAAGCCTGTACATTCCCTACTGTTGATGGCAAAGCAGCTTCTGAGGGAGGTGCTCTTTCAACAGCTGCCTCACCCTCTGTCTCATTATGATGTTGTGATACCTTGGAAGAAGATGCTCTCCCACACAGACGTCAGTAAAAAGATTGACTTCCTGTCTCTCGAATCAGTTTCTTTGTAGCAGCTGGTAAATTACATAACAGCTCTTCAAAGTTCATTCATTCCTTGACATGACAGCTGTTATATAATTTACCCACTGCTACAAAGAAGTTCATTCAAGAGATTGAAAAAGTGCAATTTAAACTCAACAGCACCACACAGCCATTCTTTTTAATGATTTTATGATACCTCATATCTGGTCTCAGAGATGGAAATGGTGGAACCTGTAGTATGACAAAATTAAAATCCTTTTCGTCATAAATGTTAGTTTAAAACATAATAGATTTTGTTATCAGTGTCTAAAAATCAACCCACCATACTTTGATGTTGACAATTGTTGGTTTTTATGAGTTTTCATTTCAAAGTAAAGAGAATGATTTAAATTCTGAGAATTATTGTAAAGGGACCAGATGGATTTTTGTTAGTGTGGGAAAGTTGAAGTTGAAGTCTTTCATGTTTGGTCCCCTTTTTTGCCTGTTCTCACTGTGTTTTCTAGCTTCTCTAACTTGGTTGACAGTAAATCTTACATCTGTACTTAAGGACAGATGTGAAAGTGGTATGTTTAAACTTTTTTATAGTTATAATTGTGAAATGAAACCTCTGTAGGGTCCACTCTGTAGCAGTAAGTATGTTATTTTGCAGTGAACTACCCATCTCTTCCAAACTCTGGAGGCACCTAAATATGAGTGGGGTCATTCATTAAGAGACAATGGAAGCATATTGTATGTGGTATTCTTTCAACCATCATTTTCTGAACCTTTTTGGCTTGCAGAAGTAACATTGTCGAATAGAATCAAATTAAGAGAGAAAGTCAGAGGAATTATTCAAACCAAGGAAGCTTTTTGCGCAAGACAGTCTTGAGAGGCAAACATCACAAGAAATATATTGAACATTTAAGTATACTGTGTTAGTATAGTGTGACATGTTTTGACATGAATGTATAGTATATATATTGTACTGTTTTGGATTTATAAACCTGAAACTGAACAAAATTTGTTAAGGAAGCTGAGATTGTTTTAAATGCTTCATTAAAGATTCAACTTAAGGCATACTATTATATTTGGAGGAAAAATATTGTGAAAGGTTTGAAGATCGCGAATCTTTTTGAATTCTTTGGTTTGTTTCCAAAAGTACCTTATTTTGCAAACTTTTTTGTTTTAATTTGACAGGAACTTAGGAAGCAGTTACACATATCTCAGGTCATGTATGCTGTTCATGACGACGAAAATTACGGTAGAAGGTGGGCCAAGTTGTGGTTAGATGACGACAAACTGCTGATGGGTACGCTTCATGATGTACACCCTTCAGGTGGATCACTGATAGTTCCAGTAAGTTTTTCCTTTTATTTTTTAGTTGCCCAAAGAATTGTCAAATTAATATGACCAGCACTATTATTATTATTATTATTATTACTGTATTAGTATTATTATTATTCAATAGATGAAGCCTATTCATATGGAACAAGCCCACAGGAGCCATTGACTTGAGATTCAAGCTTCCAAAGAATACGGTGTTCATTAGGAAGAAGTAAGAGGAAGTAAAGAGAAATACAGAAAGAGGAGATCCCACTTATTTAAAAATAAAAAAAATAAATTAAATAGATAATTATGTATTTAAGCACAAAAAGAATAGAATCACGGTAGTAATGCATTGTATTTTTGCTTGAACATCTGAACTTCCAGTTGCATGACATCCTCTGGGAGGTTGTTCGACATTCCAACGATGTGGAGATTAAAGTTTGGCAACGAGGCACATTTACTGCATATTTGTGGTGCTGTTCCGCAAGTCTGGTTGCTCTCAGCAGATAAAGGGGATCAGGGATCAGTTGTGAATGTGAAATATCTCTGTTGAAATACAACTATAATGAAAAAGTGACCAACAAGTGACCATCCGTTGATGGCCAAGTCATAACTTCTACTATTAGGAAACAGAAACCTGCCACCACGAACCATTCTGTCTAAAAGAGATAAATCTCTGGCAGAAGCAGACATTCACACTGGAGAACAGTATTCCAGTGAAGGAAGTGTAAATTACCTGAAACAGGTCACATTGATTTTATCACTGTTATAAATCTATGAAGCCTTATGAACAATACCTAACTTTCATGTGGCGTTTGCTGAAACTTCCATTAGATGTTTCTCAAAAGTTAGATGTGAGTCAAAAGTTACGCCTAGAATAGCTAAAGCTTCAGACTCAATCAGCAAAGTTCCGTCAACCTGAAGGGGAGGACGGGGTGGGAAATCTGTACGAGATCTTCTAATCAATAGTGTTTTCGTTTTACTGGAGTTCAGCCTCACACCCCACCAATTACACCATTCCTAGATGTGGTCCATGTTCCTAGTGAGGCTGAGGGCAGCTTCATTTCTCATAAGTGGAGACTTCATTACACCTTAAGTGTTAAATCATTGGCATGCTGAACAGCCTTGTTTTCCAGGCCAACAACCATATCACTTGTATTCACTAAAAATAACAGTGGACCAAGAACACTGGCCTGTGGAACTCCAGACACAATAGGTCTTGGTTCACTAAAGATCCCATTCACAGCAACTTGCTGCTGTCTACCTGTAAGGAAATCTTAGTAATCCTAAAACATATCCACCCACTCCAAGATTCTGAAGTTTATAAATAAGTGCCTTATGATTACGAAAGCAGCACTAAAATCTATTTGAATTACTCTGCACTCAAAACCTTTGTCAAGATTCCCTTGCAAAGGGCATGTCAAGTCTAAAAGAGCATCACAGGTACCTAACTGCTTCCTGTATGCATATTGACTATCAACTAACAATCCTTTAGATTCGACGTACTGTACTTATATAGTGGCTTAAAAATAAGTTTGTCATTAACTTTGGAGAGCACAGGGAGAACAGAGATTGGCCTATGGTTACTGCAGTTTGCAGATATGCCACTCTTTGGAACAGGCACTGTATTCCCAAGCTTGCGCCCATCCACAAATTTACTACGTCAACATAAAATTCTAAAAAATCTAGTAATTCGGGGAGACAGCACACTAGAAACTTTTTTAAAAAACAAAGGGAAGAAACCATCAGGATATTCTCCACCCCCAGCTATCAAGATTATCCAGAATTTTCTTAACATCCTGAGAGTGAAATGCAAGTTTTGTAAGGATAGGTTCAGGATGACAAGGGAGAGAGGGACATCCTCAGCTGCTTGCTTAGCTTCAGAAGCTCAGTGAAGCAGTTCAGCCTTTTCCCTAAGGCCAGTAACCAGTCTACCATCATCTCTTAGTAGTGATGGAATGGAAGACGAGCCTGACCCAAAGATTGAATTTGGTCTGTTTGTCATGGTAGGCTCATCTACGTGTATCATCAAACCATGGCTGGTCATTTGTCCTAAATTTGATGACCTTACTAGGGAAATATTGTATCTTATTAGAATAGCCATCAGCATTTCATTTAACTTCTTGGGATGAGGATCTAACATAGCAACTGAAATATTAAGTGCCTGACAGACTTTAATAATGCGATCCCGATTGGCTCTGGATTTTAGCCAGACCGTTTTTCCAGTGGTTGAGTTAGGAATATACTGATTGACAGATATCTCCATCTCAGTGGCACAATGGTCAGAAGTGCCTATATATTCACAGACCTTGGACTTCACGATAGCTGGAACATCTGTGAATATGAGGTCTAATCTATTACCAGAAGTGTGTGTTGGTTCCTCAATTAACTGGACAAAATCGAAGGATACACAGAACTCGAGAGCAGACCTACCATATTGATCTGTGGAATTTAAATTTCATAAAGTAACTTACCAAGTAATTACATAGCTAATGTAGTTACTTGGTAAGGATATATGAAACTTAATTTTATTATGAAAATATCATTTTAGCCACTCACTGTGCTTTGCATTACCATCTCCACAAATAACGAATGAAGCTTTTGAATCCTTTTAAGTGAGCCATACTAATCCTTTCCAAAAGAGAGTCATATATAGAATCATCGATGTTTGGAAAAGTACTTTGCGCTTTTTCTTTCTGTTATGAGTAGCAGACCCAGGGTTCAGCTCAAAGTCTCCTGAACGAATTGAAATTAACAACATAAAACCAATAGCAAAACTAATAAATAGACTCATAACAACAGTAGTAATATAAAAATTAACATAATAAACAAAAGTACCATCAACAATACCAGTATTTACATTATTTACAAAAATTCTATTGAGAGTATAAATAAACGTCACAATACGTCATTGAAAAAAACGCCGGAAGCAACTGGTTGAGGACAGTCAGGATGGATTTAGAAATAAATCACTCAGAAAGTATCAAACCCAAGACCATGGAAGGCCACTAGAAAGTTTGCTAGAGTATTACTTGGATTACTCTTGCATGTACCGTTGTGGTCCCTGTAGGGAGTTGCCATCAGTGTACCTCTGTAGGTTCTTTGCAGCGTCCCTTAGGCCCCTAGCTGCAACCCCTCTCCTTTCTTTAACTGTACCTCCATTCATATTCTCTGTCTTCCAGCTTTCTATCCACCCTCTCCTAACAATTTTTTCATAGTGCAATTACAAGGTTTTCCTCTCATTACACCTTTCAAACTTTCCCGCTCTCAATTTCCTTTTCAGCGCTGAATGACCTCATAGGTTCCAGCGCTTGGCCTGTGGCCTAAATTCTATATCCTGTCTGTATCACGTACCATTGTGGCTGATTGCTGCTTGAGTATAAATGTTAGCCCACTTATGGGCAGACTGTAGGTGCTGTTGCCAATGCTATATAGCTATGTATGGATGGATGGTACAAGAAATGTACGTGTGCCTTTTGTACATTTATGCAGCCCATGAATTTCACTTTTACTTTTGTTTTTGGTCTGTAAAAAAAAAAAAAAACTGCACAAGTAAAAAATTGTTTTTAGCTGTTACCTAGTCCAAAGTCCAGATACATTATACATAGATTGGACATTGCTAATGTGCTTTTGTTATGTCTGTGTTTTTAGTTTACATACCTCTTACATTTTTCCCTGATCTATTCGTGGTATGATGGTAAAGTTTGTATCCTGGTGCATGCATTCTAGGAGAGGATATGGTAGTGGTAGTTAAATTATGTGTATAATATACATGTATCTATATATATACTGTGTATATATATATATATATATATATATATATATATATATATATATATATATATATATATATATACAGTATATATATTGTGTGTACAGGCAGTCCCCGGTTATCGCCGATAACCAAAAATCAGCGATTTTCAGCGATTTTTGGGGCTCATCGGCGCCTCTGTTAGGTACATATTGGCACCAATACCCAATTATTGGCGCCGATAAGCGGAAAATGGCTATTTTCAGCGCCGAAAATTGCTGATTTTTGTTGCTAGACAAGCCCCATAAAACCAGATCACCGTTAACCGAGCCTGCTGTTAACCGGGGACTGCCTGTATATATATATATATATACATATATGAATTGTTTGTTCTAATATTATTATTTCAGGTGCTGTTAGCAACTTAAGGACTGCCACTTGTATTTACCCTTTGGGTAATATAAGTACTGTAGATTCAATGAAGGATCATACAAAATCAGTGTAGACATACATGCAAGGCTTGAACATTTTCATTGTCTGTCATTGTATCTGTTTGCACTTTGTTTCAATATATACCCTCTGCAATTTTTGTAAAAAGCTTGTAAACCACCTGCAGTCCATGTACTAGTGATAGTTCTGTGCAGTTAAAAACATTTTTTAAACTATGGCCTGTTCAAAAGTCCGGGTGTACATGTGATGCTTGTGGCTTGTGTGTTTTGGTGCAGATAAGTTTTTGTTCCTGTTGATTATTTTGCTCATTTATTTTATTCTAGCATTTCATTTTATCTTGTTGAAATTATTTGCCTTACTTCCTTAATTTATCATTTATATATCCTGTTTCTAAATGCAGTACCCTTACTTTACCTGACTTTATTAGTTGATAGACCTTTTATAATTTTAACCAATCTATTCCTTAATTATATACATACCCTTTTGTATATATATTGAGCATTTGTCATTTAATGAGTGCCTTCTCCCTATCCCCTTGATTCTTACTGTGTCACTTGCAGTTTACATGAATGAATTGGAGAGCTGATGCATGCCTATTGGTCCAGCCAGGTGAACCTTGGATATCCAGAATGCAAGTACATTAGGCATACAGTATATAGTACTTTTATATAATATTAGTGGGTTCCTATGTATTTTTTTTGTAGAAACAGTTTTTCTGCTGTTTAAAAATAATTTTTTTAGCAGTAAATCATGTAAATCTGTGTGTTTAGATTATTTAAAGCATATTACAGTACAAATCAAAGAGTTGCACAGCTAGACTTAGATAGCACGTGCAAAGGATTTTCATTTTATTCATTTAATGTTGGAATCAAGCAGGGTAAAAGTAAGGAAGTCAGGCAGAAGAGACCAGGGGAACAGATGAAAAGAGTCATGGCAGGAAGCAGTGGAATTAGGGCTGAAGGGACATTGTAGAGAACCTTCAGTATTGTAGAACTGAAGGGGTGAATGGTTACAACAAACCTTTTTACTTATAGGACTTACCTGGTAGTTACATATAGCTGTCGTCTCTGACGCAGAATTTTAAATTTCATCGCTAGCGCTATAAACACCTAGGTGATCCTCTACCAGCGCCCTCTATAGGTAACAAGGAACTATCCCAACAATGTTCTAGAACCCATTAAGTTTTCTGCCGAGAGACCGGCAACACGGTCTCGTTTTGTGGTTGAATTTTTTGTCTGCAATTTATACTTAAGTATTTCTTTGTGGTTTTTTGCTAGCTAGCGCTTTGCAATTTGTGGTCGGAATTAATTCTTTGTACAATATGTCTGATTCTGGTTCCCAGTATAGATATTGTGCTTTAGGCTGTAGGACTCGTTTGCCTAAGGCGGCTATCGACCCCCATTCAGTTTGCTCTTCATGTAGGGGTAAATTTTGTAATTCAGAGAATACATGTGAGGAATGTATGCATCTAACAACGGATGAATGGTCAGCCTTAGAGAAATATCTCCACGGAAGTTAGAAAAGGACAGAGTTAGGAAAGCTTCAGAGAGGTCATCATCTGCTAAGTCTGTAGGGCAGGTAATTCAATCTGTTAACCCCTCTCCTATTAACTCTCCTTTGTCCGACCCTGTTGATCCCAATCCTATCACCGTGTCAGAGTTAAAAGTCCAGATGGACACTAAATTTTCAGCTGTGCTTTCAGCCATCCAGACGATGGGCCAAGCCATTGAAAAATTGGCTCCTCAAGTGATGTGTTAGTGGAGGAGGTGTCTGTTCGGCCCACTCGTTCTCCCAGGTCTAGACCTCTGTCGGACTCCCCTGGTTCAGGAGAGGGCATGTCGAAAACCGAAAGGAGGCGAGTGGGGCTTGCTCCCGAGCAGTCACCCCTCAAGTATTCCTGTTGTGCATTCCCAGGATGCTTCCGCACGCCATAGAAAAGGCGCTGCTGGGGATGTGTCTTCTAGTGGTGATGATTCGTTGACTCCTCCTCGAAGTGGGTGCTTCAAGCATTCTTCTCGCCTCTCAAGAGGTCTCGCGCCGTCTCTCCTGCAGCGATTCCTAAGAAAAGATCGTTGACGGATCCGCAGCCGGCTGTAGCTTCTGGGAGGATCCTGAACCTTTTTCCTCCTCCTCTTCAGTAGATCAGCCCCTCGGGGAAGGAACCTACGCGTACTATTGCCCGTAATAAGCGTGTTTCCCGCACCAGGAGCGTCTACATCTCGTCCAGCCTCATCGCAGATAGTGCCTCCTCCTACTACCGGGTCAACAAGATCCCGTTTTGTCGCTCAAGTCACGGACAAATTGATGGATCTTATTCAGTTCTTTTTGTGGCGCTTCGTGCTGCTTCGGGAGCACCTGTTGCGGAGACACTTCCTTCAAATGCGCCACAAGTCTTGACTCAAGAGCCTCCCACCGCATGCACCAGTGAAGAGGCTCAACCAGGCGCTTCAGCATTCTTCTCTGGCTCCGGATTCGCCACGTTCGGTTGGCGAAACGCCACTTCAGCATGGCGCGGCACCACTTCAGCTTGGCGCGGCGCCACACTTGACGGATTCGGCGCCACATCGGCATGGTCGCAAGACTTTAGATTCCGCGCGACCTACTTTTCGTCAGGAAACTGTTCCTGTACACCAATTGTCTCCTGTGTCTTCTGTAGACGAAGAAAACGAAGAAGATGTAGAAATAGAAGAGGACTTTCCAGGAATCAAGGAGAAATCTTCGGGTTATAAGGAGTTACTCAAGTTTTTCGTGGAGAACTTTGGGGACTCTTTTAAGCCTTCGACTCGGCTTCTCCCAGATCGCAGTTTAAGAGGGATAACGCCTCGGATCCAGCTCCTTTACACGCCTAGTTTTGGCGATTTCGGCCAAGAAGGCTATCAAGAAAATTAATTCCTGGCTCTCAGACAAGAGAGAGCAAGGCAAGAGTATGTTTTGTCTTCCACCCTCCAGATTGGCTCATCGCAGCCGCATGTGGTACGAGACTGAGAACGTTTTTCTTTGGGTGTGTCTGCCTCCGCTCAAGGGGACTTCTCCAGTCTAGTGGATTCAAGTCGTCACACAGCTCTTCAATCAGCGAAGATCTTTTCACGCAGTCGGAGTTGGATCATCTTCTCAAGAGTATTTTCGCTGTTGTGGAGGTCATCAGTTTCCTTGATTGGTCAGTGGCGGCTCTGGCTAGGAAAGTCAAAGAATTCCGACTTTCGGATGCGCAGTTGACGGATTTCACTGGTAGTCGACTGCATAGACAAGGGGGTATGCGATTGTGCCTTGAGCTAACTTCGGTTTTTGCAACCGGAGTTCTGAAGAAACGACAACTCTGGTGCTCTTTTTGGCGAAGGGTGTTTCCCGCAGCCAGAGGTCTGCTCTCCTCTTTGCCCCTTTGTCGAAGGACCACTTGTTCCCGAAGGAATTAGTTCGAGAGACTGCTGAAGCTCTCACACAAAAAGCAACACAGGACCTGTTGGCTCAGTCAGCAAAGAAGCCAAGAAGACTACTCCGTAGCTACTTCCACCAAAACTTCAGTGTTTTCGGACACTTCAAGATGTTCAGGGGCAAGTCTGCTTCTCGGCCCTTTTCCAAGTTTCAGGGAAAGGAAAATCTTCTACTCGACCTTCCAATTTTCAACAAAAGAAATGAGTGTGCTGTCCTCCACATAGCAGTAGGTGCCAGACTCCAGTCGTTCTCGGAAGCCTGGCAAAAGGTCACTCAAGATCCTTGACCTTACAGGTGATCCGAGATGGGTACTCCATCCCATTCCAACAAAAGCCCTCTATCGGACGCCCAGTCGTTTTTCCAGCATACTCCAACGACTCTCAGAAGTTTTGCGCCCTTCGAGAAGAAGTAGAAGCACTACTAAGGAAACGAGCCATCGAATTAGTGCCGACCCCATGCTCTCCGAGGTTTTACAACCGTCTCTTTTTAGTTTCAAGGCGCCGGGAGGTTGGAGGCCGGTTCTAGACGTGAGCGCATTGAACGTTTTCAGAAGAAGACGAAATTTTCGATGGAAACGACAGAGTCGGTGTTAGCATCTCTTCAATCGGGCGACTGGATGGTCTCGATAGACCTCCAGGATGCGTGATTTCCACGTTCCAATCCATCAGGAATCAAGGAAGTTCCTGAGGTTTGTTTTCCAAGGCAAAGTTTTCCAGTTCAGAGCTCTTTGTTTCGGACTGTCAACTGCACCTCAAGTGTTTACAAGAGTTCTGTCAACGGTGGCGAAGAATCTTCACTTGCAAGGAATAAGGATGTCAATGTATCTGGACGACTGGCTTCTGAAAGCACACTCCAAAGCCAAATGTGTGGAGGACCTAATGAAGACATTATCTCTGGTAAAGGAACTAGGCCTACTAGTCAATGTTCCGAAATCGTCCCTCTCACCATCACAACAGATGGTTTATTTGGGAGTGAGAATGGACTCTCTGACTTTTCGGGCTTCTCCATCAATACGGAGAGTAGAGTCTTGTCTAAGCATGATAGACGACTTTCTACATCGCGAGGTTTGCTCAGCCAACCAGTGGATGAGCTTGCTGGGGACCTTAGCCTCGATGGAGAAGTTCGTAAAACTGGGGAGACTCAAGATGAGGCCTCTGCAGTTTTATCTACAAAGCCAATGGCCACGCAAAACCCATCCGGATTCCTTTCTTTTCAAGATCTCAGATCAGATCAAGAAGGAACTGTTCTGGTGGAATTCAAGAGAAAGACTAGAGGAGGGAATTTCTCTTTTTATCAAGAACCCAGACCTCACACTCTTGTCAGACGCTTCGGATCAGGGGTGGGGAGCGACTTTAGACAACAAGGAATGTTTGGGCCTGTGGCAGGAAGAACAGAAAGAACTGCACATAAATGTGAAAGAACTGAAAGCGGTACATCTAGCCCTGATGCAATTTCAGCAAGAGGTAAAAGGCAAGGTTATTCTAGTTCAGTCGGACAACACGACAGCTCTTGCTTATATCAAAAGGCAAGGGGGCACTCATTCCTTCTCCCTGTATCAGACGACCAAGGAACTTTTAGAATGGTCGGAAGAGAACGAGGTCACGTTATTGACCAGGTTCATAAAAGGCGAGAGGAATGTAACAGCGGATCTTTTAAGCAGGAAGAATCAAGTCTTGCCCACGGAATGGACCTTACATCCGCAGGTTTGCAAACAGTTGTGGAATCTGTGGGGTTGTCCGCTAGTAGACCTGTTTGCAACAGACAGAACAAAACGCCTCCCAGTATATTGCTCCCCAGATCCAGACGACAAGGCACTTTGGGTGGATGCAATGACAATGAGTTGGGATTGCCTAGATCTTTACGCTTTTCCACCTTTCAAAATTATCAGGAAGGTCTTGGAAAAGTTCAGGAACCACAAGTACACCAAGATGACTCTAATCGTTCCTTTCTGGCCATCGAGGGAATGGTTCCCAGATCTTCTCCTCCTCCTCGCAGATTTTCCGAGGATCCTCCCGTCGAGGAAAGATCTACTCAGACAACCCCACTTCCTGAGGTTCCATCAGAACTTGTCCGCTCTCACGGCTTGTCGCCTGCAGACTGTCGAGCGACTCCTCAGGAAGAGAGGTTTTTCAAAGGAGGTTGCAGCGCTATTGCGCGACCCAGAAGAAAGTCTTCGACGCAGTATACCAGGCAAGATGGAATCAGTTTAGAGACTGGTGCTATAGACATGGAGTTTCGTCTTCTAAAACCTCTCTAAATCAAATAGCTGAAGTTCTTGCTATCCCTTTATAAGGAGAAGGGATTGTCTTTGAGCACGATTAAGGGTATCGATCAATGCTTGCGTCGGTATTTAAGCACAGAGGTCTAGACATCTCGAACAATCAGGATCTAACAGATTTACTTAAGTCTTTAATACCTCAAGACGAAAGTTCCTAAACAAATAGCATGGAATTTGGACATCGTTCTTAAATGGATTTGTTCAGATCAATTCGAGCCTTTGGCAAATGTATCGCTGAGAAATTTGACTAAGAAAACTATTTTTCTAGTAGCACTCATGCAACAGCCAGGAGGGTGAGTGAGGTTCATGCCTTGGACAAATCTATTGGTTTCTCTCAAGGAAAAGCTGTATGTTCTTCCTCTCTTAGGTTCTTAGCGAAGAACGAAGATGCGTCCAGACCATGGCCGAGGTCTTTCAGCATTAAGAGCCTTTCAGATCTTGTGGGAGAAGGAGAACAAGAGAGATTGTTGTGCCCGGTGAGAGCCTTAAAGTTCTATATTCACCAACAAAAGGTATCAGGGGCTCTTCGGAGAACTTGTGGTGTTCTGTGAGAAACCCGTCAAGACCACTTTTAAGAATGCTCTTGCTTTCTTCTTAAGAGAAGTTATTTCAGAAGCCCATGTGAATTGTCAGGACTCAGACACGGAACTCTGAAAGTGAGAGCACATGAGATAAGAGCTGTAGCTACTTCTTTAGCTTTCAGCACAATCTCTCAGTGCAAAAGATTGTGAATTCTACATTTTGGCGATGTAAGTCGATCTTCGCATCGCATTACTTGTCAGAATTGAAGACTGATTTTGACAATGGCAGTACCTTAGGGCCTTTAGTAGTTACTGACACGGTGGTGGGTGAGGGAGAAAGAGGGGCAACCCTATCCGACTAACATTTTCTCCTTGAAGTTGGAAATTGAGTTTGGTTGCGTCGTCTGTAGGTACTATGTTGTTGGTTTAGGAGTACCTACAATCTTTTTAATTTTGTGGTTGAAAGTTTTTAATTTTATATTTTGGTGATAGAGGTGATCCCTTATTGTTAATTTGGTTCTGCGCCCAGAGCAAGGGCATACTAAGTCTTGTCCGTCACGGCGTTGTCCTCTACGGCAAGTACTAACAGATTGTATCTGACACCTGGATCCTTTATATCCTGTCTATACAATCGAGGGATAAGCAGACTACAGAGGCAGTAACCGCTGAGTCAGCAATCCTTCAAGGTAAGGAACTAAAATTCATGTTTTTGTTTTCTAACAATATATGTGGCTGACATGGTCCCACCTCCTCTAAAGGTGCCAATCAGCTATATGTAACTACCAGGTAAGTCCTATAAGTAAAAATGATATTTTTATGATAAAATAAGGTTTTACTTATACTTACCTGGTAGTTACATGAGTAAACCCGCCCACCTCCCCTCTCATGTCAAGTGGGCTTAAAACTTAATGGGTTCTAGAACATTGTTGGGATAGTTCCTTGTTACCTATAGAGGGCGCTGGTAGAGGGATCACCTAGGTGTTTATAGCGCTAGCGCGAAATTTAAAATTCTGCCGCGTGTCAGAGACGACAGCTATATGTAACTACCAGGTAAGTATAAGTAAAACCTTATTTTATCATAAAAATATCATATTTGCTTATCTGTAGGAGAGTTGAAAGCTTAAATACATTGGGCTGGCTACAATATATATTAAATATATTGGGCTGGTTACAATATATATTAATGATTCTGCACAGAAACATATCCACTCAGCTGGAAACCTGGAAACCATGTGCTGTGCAGTTCAGCAGTGTACATTGCATTTGGCCTTGGCTTTGCTTTTTCTGCCATCTACTTCTGATTCGTTCCTTTTGGTTTCTTCCCACCTAGCTGCCCAGCTCTAAACTATACTTTTCTTTAACTTTTACCTTCGACTCAAGAACAAATCCTTTGGGCGAGTCCCATGCAACTTGCAAGATGTGACTCATTAGTTTCACAGATTATATTGTTTATGTTTGACGGACTTAGTAGAAAAGCCCAGTTCTCTGATGTGAAGATTTTTGATATACAGTAGACATTTTATTTAGCCACTTAAAATTTTAGGTCTTAGTAGGTTTCTTTTAATTGTATTACTTGATAGCATAAGCAAGGTATAATGTATTGGCCTGTAAACTCCTAGCTAAGAAATCTGTTGGAGGTGTTGCTGTCAGTACACCTCACTTAGTGCATTGTAGGCATTACTTAAGGTTCTTTGTAGTGTCCCTTCAGCCCATAGCTGTAACCCCTTTCATTCCTGTTATTGTACCTCATCATATTCTCTTCTTCCATCTTAGTTTCCATCCTTCCTAACAGTTGTCGCATTGTGCAAATGTTAGGTTTTCCTCCTGTTACACCTTTAAAACCTTTTTACCCTCAGTTTCCCTCTCAGCACTGAATGGCCTCATGGGTCCCAGTGTTTGGCCTTTGGCCTAAATTTTATATTCCATTTCATTGCTTCCTAGCTAAGAAATAAATACAACTTATTATAACTTTCCATACTTAAGAGGCAATTCTGTCGCTTTCTTGGAGATGTTACCCAGCCTTTTTCCCTTTATCCTTTCTTTCTTGTGGTCCTAGGGTAGGTAAGGTCATTGGGTTGCCCATTCAAGGAAGTAGGTAAAGGTTTCTAGTAAGTAATTGTCGAGCGGTTTATGCCAAAGTAGTCAGATATATTGTATTCTAATATTGTATTCTAATGTTAGTTTTATTTATATTAGCTTGTTACCAGTATCTTATGGGCTATTGTACCTAAATATTTTTACCATTTTAGTTTGAGATGATATATGGAGCAGTCAACAAGAAAAGGCCTCGGGCATTTTTTGACATTGAATGTAGTGATGTCTACGAAGGACGCATCTTTTTTGAGCTGTACGGGATGACCCCCAGAGTTCGGCAGTTCTTGCAGCTGTGCACAGGGGAACATGGTCCAAGTTACAAGCACTCCAAGTTGATGGAATTTGAGGAAGACTCTCACAGGTTCATAAGAGGTGGTGTGGTGGGTGATGGCATAGAGTCAGAAGAACCAGTTGTAGAGGGCATAACGAACGGTGGAGTTTATCGGGAGAAGCTGGAGCCAGGTCTTTTGACTGGTTGGAAGAGTGATTGTAATCACTGGGCTCTATTTGACATTGTTCTTGAATGCAAACCTGGTTATGAAGATGATTACAGTTTTGGGGAAGTGTGTTCTGGCTTGAATCTACTTAAAGGAGTGTGTGAGTTTAGTCAGAACAAAAAGGTAATAGAAGTAAGGGTTTGTGGAATAGTGATAGATGCAGCGTAAAGGAAAATTGTCCTGATACATAGCGATGTGCTTCAGGTACGTATAAGAGCCAGTACAATATTTTTATTTTTACAACTTGGAAGGAACTTCCCTTGTATCACTCCCTTGTATCACTCTGATGTGGTGGTGTAGAGTAGATACTGCAGTATCTATGAGGGCCTAGAAGCCATACCCCTTGCCATTTACTAAGGTAGCTGATTGTTGTACATCTGTGTCACTGTTCATTTACTCACACTTGATATTAAAACTTTGGCCCTTAAAAATCCAAGTGGTATTGAGGCATCGCCTCTTTACAGAGGATGTTTAAGTGTTGAACATGTCTGTTACAAAAGATTTTAGTCAGGGATGACAGCATTTTCAAGTGAAGTCTGTTCACTCTTTATTTTTGTAGCAATTAAAACCAAAAACAGAAAGAAGTGGCACCAAATATAGAAGACAGTCTGCAATAAAACTCTGGTTTGTTGGGAATAATTATATCCTATACTGCTACGTTGATCTCCAAGGAAGATCTAGTTAAAATTAGAAGCTTAACAAATATAAGAGATAGAATTGAAAATCAGTTAAAATTTAAATATTTGTAAAGAATTAAAAATGATTTAATTTGAATATTTTAAAAACATTTATGCCGACCCTTCTGCCTTTTCCCCTCCCAACAATGTTGTACTACCAAATGGTATACCTTCCTGGTTCTGCCAGCATTGGTTATCAATCAAGAGACTGACGTTTTTGTAGGTGTCATGTAAAAGAATAATTTTGTCATTCAATGGTAAAAGCAAATTGCAAATTGCAGGTGGTTATAAGAATTCTGTTGGTATAAATAATAATAAAATGAAAACTTAATAACTATCTTAATTAATGTTACATTATGTAATTCTGTTATTGAATGCAAGTGGTTTCAGTTTATTTGTCTCAGTAAGTTGGCTACTTGTATTTGGTGTTACTAATGGTACCATGTAGTCAGTTTTTTAGTTTCCATTGAGGAATAGAGAAAGAAATTAACAAACAGGCTGTTGTACTAAAAATGAATATTTAAGAGGGGCTGTACAGTAAGACTGAGGACAAAGCAGACTTGGAGGTAAAGCGAAAGTGGGCATATCTGGGGCCTGAAGGAATCCTGCAAACACCCTTTAGTAACTCCTGCAGTGCTCCTCATGAGGCATAACACTGGCACTACGCTATGGGGGAATTATGATGGGTCCCTGCACACATAGACATTAAAGGAAATAAGGATGCTGATAAGGTACCCAGAGTTATGACTGCAATTGCTACATGGTCAAATATACCTGTTCTTCCCAGTGATTTGTTAATACTTCTTGAACCCATTATTTTTAGTAACTGGCAAAAATTGTTGAATAATGGACATGACAGTAACAAATTGGTGTGTTTTTCCATCCCAAAAAGTGTCGTATTGAAGTCATTTCCCATCTTTGAGTTGGTCACGCTCTTGTGACATTTGTGACCTATGGGTATTTGATGCATAACCCACCGGACCCAGTCCTTGAATGCAGAGTGCGTGTCTTTAATGATTAGCCAACTTTCAACCAATAAAATATGTTGTATCATGTACGGGAAACCAGTGTTGAAAGAAATTGGTTTCCATTTAGTTTATATTTGTTACAAAAAGAAATAATGAATATATTTCACACAAAAAATTCAGCACTTGGCCTTCAGCATAAATTTCACATTCCATTGCATTAGAAAAATGTCCTTGACATTAACCTTTTGTGATAAAGTGAAAATACTGTATCTTAAAATTGTTTAGGTTGTCATGTTTCCAACTTTTAACTTCAGCAAACAAAAGAGCAGGTCCGATTATAAACTGTGAATGCACTTAGTATGAATAAATTAAGCAATACCAGCAGTGCATAATGAACCAGTTAGCTACCTTAGTTATGAGCTAAGATCATAGCCAGGCCTTAGTTGTGTAAGATGACTTTAGAAACATGCTTCCATGATTGAATTACATGATATGGCTTATAAAAATTTTATTTTCTGAATAGCTAATATGAGCATGTTTCTGCTTTATCTTAAAAATTTAGGGGTCTTTGTTTTTCCAGTTTAGCAACAAGAAAGGGCAGTCAAAACCTTCACCAGGCTGCTAAACATAGTTACACAAGTACATTCCATCATTGGCATTTTTAGTTTCAAAATACATTCCCTGGATACTTCATACAGCACTTAGTTCATGACGCATGCGAAAAACAACACTTACAACATTATCACCTTAATACCACTAACCCATAAAGAAAAAAAATTTTAAACCACCAATTATCACCTCTGGTAACGACCGGTAAACAGCGCCACGCCCCTCTCCCGCTCAGCTGATCATCAGTTGTTTTCTGGCTCGTCGAGAGAGAGGTTCTCTCGGCTTCGCTTCACTGTCAACTTTAGGATTTCCTTATTCCTGTTTTGTCACCTGCTTCTTATTCCCAATATGGATTCCAAAGGATTATCGTCACAGGACTTTGACAAGTGTGACTCCAGACGCAGCTGTAAAAATTGCAAGACTCGGATGAGTAGCCTGTCTAATGATAGACATTCTATTTGTAATTCTATTTGTAATTGTAGAGGGGGGCATTGTACGGAGAGTAAGAAATGTGCCGATTGTGAACAATGGTCATCTGATGAGTTTGCCAGATATGTCAAACATCAAAATCTCTAGTACAAAAACGAAAATCTAAAGCTAAGACGGCTGCTATTCAAGGGGTTATCGAGGAGCCCTTAACCGAACCTTCTTCGGGTAATAGCAATGATGTTGTAAATGTTGCAGATGCTTCCGGTGAGCACCTGTCAAAATCTGATATAACTGATCTTTTTGATAAATCAGTCAGTCAATTTTCTGCATCTTTTTCGGATCAGATTGCTGAATCGATGCAGATGTCTTTTATTGAATTAGGCAATCTTTTAGATAGGGGATTAGGGACTGAAGATGATGATGTTTGTACCACTAACCCTTCTTTTTCAGACATTCCCCCGACTGCCTCGGTCTGCCATTCCTCTAATAAAGGAATTAATGATCCGCCTCTGCTTAACCCCGAGAAGTGTCATGTCGGCATGGGGGGAACCAGTTGGCCCGTGCAGTCGGGTATTTCTTTTCCCCTGATATTATTAATTGTATTGATTTTGTTAAAGCTAGGCAATTAGGTTTAAATATTCCTGAGCAAGTAGCTCAACTTGTTTATTCTTAGCGATCTGACGTGCGTCATGGTTCAGGTGTCGCATCTCAGGGTTTGCCGTGCAGTATAGATGCGAATCTTGATGGGTCAGTTTCTCAGGGTCGTGGTGATTGTGTTTTTCCTCCGCAAGGTGTTGGGTCGTCGCAGGTTTCTCCTGCACCTGTGGTTTCGCAGGTTCGTCCTGTCATTAGGTTGTCGCAAGATATTCTTGCTTCTGGGAGTTCGCAGGTTCCACCTGTGTCTGGTTTGTTGCAGGCTTTCCCTGCGCTGGGTTGTTCGCAGGCTTTGCCTTCGTCTGGGATTGTGAAGAGTCAGTCCACCTCTGCGATTTCGGTGTCGGGTTCATTGTCTGGGTCTTCGCAAGGTGTTCCTGCTTCAGATATTTTGCAGTCTCACTCTTCCGCTTCTTTTTCGCAGAGTTCAGCTGCTCCTTGTCATTCGCAGCTTCATCCCTCGTCTGGCGAGAGTAGTTCGCAGATTCTTTCTGCTTCTACTTCTGTCCCTTTGTCTTCGCTGGGTTCTTCACTTTCTTCTCAGGCTCCTGGGTGTTCGCAGGATTCGTCCTTTCCTCCTCCTCCTCAGAAGTCGGTTGGGTTTGATTTTTCTAATTTTCAGTCTGTTTCTAATGAGGATGATGCTTCGTCTATTGGGGATTCTGGTTCTGATTCCCACTCAACGAGGTTTTTAAGCTTATTTGGGCTTTCCATCCAGAATCCATTCCGAACCTTCCAATCCTCCGAAAGGTTGCGCCTTAGAGAAGATTTATTCCTCCAAGGTTAAGGAGGGTAAATCAGAGCATAGAGTCAATCTTTACGATAGAATTTCGGAGGTTATCCAAGATGTTAGAAATAGATTTCAATCCTCACTATCGGAAGGTAAGGTTTCACTTTGTCCTCTTCCTCATAAGAAGAAATTATATTTAGCTCCGGATTCTCCTGATCTTGCGGGTTCTCCCGAACCTAACGTAGCTTTAGGTAGGCTTTCGGCCCCTGTTTCGCAGAAGAGGTCTTTGAGCATCTCGTATGATGAATGTTCCCGATTAGAATCTTTAGGTCGTCACCAGCTGGAAAATAATTCTTTTTCTTTCTGGCTCCTTTCCACTCTCCTTAACTTCATTAAAGAATCGGGATTCGTCCCCCTCCGATCCCTCGATCTTTGAGGCTCTCATTCAGTCTTTTTCCATTTCTCTAGTTAATTCCTCCAATATTGCTGCCTCTATCGCTACCTTCCTTCAAGTCAAGAGAAGGGAAGGTATCTTATCTCATTTGCCTCCGCATGTACAACAGTTCCAAAAGACCCAATTATTGTCCTCCCCCTTAGCAGGTCAGGATTTATTTGAGCAAGAGACTATAGAAAGAGTCATTAGTGAAGTTAAAGATGACTCCACTACTTCAGCCCAGTTAGCTATTTCTAAGGCGGTCAAACTGCCCTCTTTTTCTTCAGCCAGGTTCCTCCCGAAGGCCTCTTCTGGTGGTTCTGGGGTTAACGTCGGCGCCTCTACTTGTGGCTCCGGTAGAGGTAGGGGCTCTTATCGAGGCGGAAAATCTAATTTTGTCAATAAGCGTGCATGCTTCTCCAGCGCCGCAGGCCCTCCTGCGAAATCTCCCGTGGGCGATCTCCTAGAGGACGGGGTTTTCGCTGCTAGAGTCATTCCCTGTCCGGTTCAGATTGGCGGCTGTCTGTCCCTTCACTGGACATCTTGGAGGGACAAAGGTGTAGACTCGTGGGTGGTGGAAGTCCTCAGGGAGGGGTATGCGATTCCTTTCCACACCCCTCCCCCTCTCTCTGGGACTCCCATCACCCTTGATTCGTATTCCCCTCTTTCCATCAGAGGGATAGCGCTGGAGGAGGAGATCCGAGCTCTTCAGCAGAAGGGTGCGATCGAGCCCGCCTCCGTCTCCAGGCTATTACAGCCGCATGTTCGTGGTGCCCAAGGCGACCGGAGGATGGAGACCCATTATCGATCTCTCCATCCTAAACACCTTTATTGTAAAGACCAAATTTCATATGGAGACTACCCAGTCTGTCCTTCAGTCCATTCGGAGGGACGACTGGATGGTCTCCATAGATCTGAAGGACGCCTACCTTCAGATTCCTATTCGTCCATCGTCACGCAAGTTCCTCTGCTTCGTAGCTGGAGGCAGGGCTTGGCAATTCAAAGTCCTGTGTTTTGGTCTTACTACGGCACCTCAGGTGTTCACGAGGATAATGGCTCCTGTATCTGCTTTTTCTCCACCAGGCCGGAGTAAGGATACTCCGGTACCTGGACGATTGGCTGGTTCTGGCTTCTTCAAGGAAGCAATGATCCGGCAAGGGACCTGGTAATAGACCTGTGTCAGACTCTCGGAATTGTTATAAATTTCGAGAAGTCCAATCTGACACCCTCTCAATCTATGACTTATCTGGGGATCAGGTTGGAGTCCTCGATTTTGAGGGCTTTCCCGACTCCCTTGAGGGTAGAAAGGTTCTTCTCAATAGCAGAAGAATTTCTATCCTCAAGGGAGCAATCTGCGGCATTTTGGAGGGTTCTCTTGGGCCATCTGTCTTCTCTGGCTCATCTAGTTCCTGGAGCTCAGCTTCGCATGAGGGCACTCCAACTGGCTCTCAGGAGGAGCTGGGACTTCGACGATGACTCTGTCCTGATCCCTTGGGACTCGGCTTGTCACGATGACCTTCTCTGGTGGATGGAAGAGGATCGTCTTGCATCAGGAATCTCTCTCGTGACCTCCCCACCAGAGCTTCTGTTTTGGTCCGACGCCTCGGACGTGGGTTGGGGCGCAAATCTGACGAACCAATTCGCCTCAGGGATTTGGTCCAGCGAGGAATCCGTCCTATCCATCAATGCAAGGGAGCTGATTGCGGTGGAGAGGGGTCTTCACTTTTTTCAAGATTTGCTCAAGAGCCGAACGGTGGCTGTCTTCTCGGACAACACGACAGCAATCTCGTATTTGAGACGTCGGGGGGGGTGTCCGCTCAGTCGTTCTCAACGATATAGCTCAGAGAATCTTGAGATGTACAGAGACCTTGCAGATCTCTCTCCGCCCTCAGTTTGTTATGGGTCGCTGCAACGTGATTGCAGATGCTCTCTCAAGACCCAACCAAATCATAGGGTCAGAATGGACGCTGGACATGGAAGTTTTCAACAAGCTAAGGAGGAGATGGCCAGTGAACATAGACCTGTTTGCAACATCGCTAAATCACTGTTGCGATGCTTATATTGCGCCAACCTCGGACCCTATGGCTGTGGGTGGTTGCAATGTTATACCCGTGGGACAATCTTCAGGCTTACGTTTTTCCCCCTTTTGCGATGATCCGCCAGGTGATCAACAAGCTGAAGTCTGCCACCAACTGTCAGCTAACTCTAATTGTTCCACTATGGCTTCAAAGGGAGTGGTTCCCAGATTTGATGGAACACCTTCTGGAACCACCTGTTCCTCTTCCACCCAGACGGAACCACCTTCGTCAACCTCATGTGCGCAGGTTCCACAGAAATCCCCGAATGCTTCGTCTTCATGCGTGTCGACTCTTCAGCGATTCGCGAGAGCCTCAGGGTTCTCTTCTAGAGTGGCTAAGGTCCTTAGCCACTGCAGAAGAAAATCTTCTTTAGCCTCTTATCAATCTAAGTGGAAAGTCTATAGAGGTTGGTGCACGAGGCAAGGACATTCTATTTCGCGTCCTTCCATTCCTAAGGTTACGGAATTCTTTCTGTGGTTATGGGAGCATTGTCATTTCTCTGTCCCTACCATTAAGGCTTACAGGTCTATGCTTTCAGCAGTTTTTAGATTTAAGCTACCTTCCATCAGCTCAGACCTGGCCATCAGAGATCTCATTAAAGCCTTCAAGATACAAGCTCCTAGGAAGGCTTCCTCCTTCCCTTCTTGGGATCTTAATGTGGTTTTGCAAGACCTCATGTCTTCTAAATATGAACCCTTGGCATCAAAGGACCTAAGGATCATGACGAAGAAGGTCCTCTTTTTAGTAGCCTTAGCCACAGCTAAAAGGGGTCGGTGAGCTCCAAGCCCTTTCCTCTTCGGTCCCTTCCTCAGGAGAGGATTTAGTTCTCTCTTATGTCTCCCACTTCATGGCGAAGACGGAATCGGCTAGTAAGCCTGTTCCCAGGTCTTTTATCCTGAAGTCCCTCAGAGACTTTGGCGGGTGATCTCCTGAGGGTTCACTTCTTTGTCCAGTTAGGGCATTGTCTATTTATCTAGACAGGACTAAGGACCTCGTCCCGCGTCCAAGTGTCCTATTTATTTCTCCTAAGAGACCCAGGAAGAGCATTTCCAAAATGCCATTTCTTTCTTCCTGAGAGAAGTTATTTCTGGTGCTGGAGCACTGGGAGGTGTAGGGGGTCCTCCTCCCAGGGCCCACAGCATTAGATCTATAGCCACTAGTGCGGCTTTTCTTAAGAATTGTTCTATCTCTAGGGTGCTGGAGGCCGCATCCTGCAGATCCAATTCTGTCTTTTCTCTATTTTATTTTAAAGATATTTCATGGAGTTTAGATGGTTGTTCCTCTTTGGGACCTTTTGTTGCTGGTCAGGTCATTAATTAATTAACTAATTATTTATTTTATATATTTATATGGTTAAATATATATTTTAAAAATTATTATATTTACGTTCTGATTGATTAATAAGCAATTTATTAGGTTAAGACATTAACTTCATTATTGCAATTTCCCGCAGTATGTTTGGGTTAAGTTCTCGAGTCCCTGGCAGGGCGAGACTAACTTGACATGACTAGACTGTTCTCATATAAGAGCAAAGTGGATGTAGGGCTATGTTGCCTCCACACTCTTATCCCTGAGACTCATATAAGAGCAAAGTGGATGTAGGGCTATGTTGCCTCCACACTCTTATCCCTGAGACTCATATAAGAGCAAAGTGGATGTAGGGCTATGTTGCCTCCACACTCTTATCCCTGAGACTCATATAAGAGCAAAGTGGATGTAGGGCTATGTTGCCTCCACACTCTTATCCCTGAGACGTCAGACCTTCTGCGCATACCTGACCTCCATGAGTCGGCAGAACTCTGAGTCTAGGTGAGTACGCAGCTTCCTTCTATTCTTACCAAGTCAATGAGTAGAATAGTTGGATAGGTCACTAATCAACCTCTAGTACGATCGATCCCACCTCCAGTAAAATTTTGGGAATCGTGCTGTATGAAGTATCCAGGGAATGTATTTTGAAATGGAATTTTCATTCTAAAATTAATTTCAATATACTTACCTGGATACTTCATACATCCCACCCACCTCCCCACTCTCAATGTTGGGATTACTGATGATCAGCTGAGCGGGAGAGGGGGGCGTGGCGCTGTTTACCGGTCGTTACCAGAGGTGATAATTGGTGGTTTAAGAATTTTTTCTTTATGGGTTAGTGGTATTAAGGTGATAATGTTGTAAGTGTTGTTTTCTCGCACGTGCGAACTAAGTGCTGTATGAAGTATCCAGGTAAGTATATTGAAATTAATTTTAGAATGAAAATTCCATTTTCCAGTACAACACCGACCTACAGTGGATTCAGTCTTATAGTGCTATTTCAGCGCTGTAACTTGATGTTGCATCAAGTTATGGCGCCGTTGACAGCGCTAATACCAAGAATAGGCATTAAGTTACCAGCACTGTAACTTGATGCAACATCAAGTTACAGCATCGTTGAAGCTCTGATAATACTTTGTTCGTTTTACAAATAGTTAAAAGTTCAGATTTCTTCAATTGCACATTGGTTGTAGCAACATACATAAAACAGTATGACCATCCCAGACCCAGCTCCAGACTTTGTAATCCTGCTAATAGGCAAGGGTAGTCAGAACCATAATCTTGAAAAAGTTAGAAAGTTAAAATCTTGAATTTTTAGATCTCAGGTTTTTCTGATGAATGTCATAGCTTAACATAATGGTATGGATTAAGATAAGAAATATGGCAATTGCAATTTGAGAATTGTACTGTTGTTAGGTCCCCTTTGCTCTACCCCATTTTGTCGTTGTCCAGGTACATGCTTGTCTTTTGTTGAACATATTGTATGAGCTTAGATTTAAGCATGCAGTAACACAGTAGTACAGGACTTGAATTTTTGAAATTAATAAATTATTATTTCAAGGCATATAGTGTAATATGTATCAAATACAGGCAGTCCCCGGTTATCGGCGGGGGTTCTGTTCGTAATGGTGTGACGATAGCCGAAAATCGCCAATAACAGCGCTTATCGGCGCTGCTGTTAAGTGGGGATCGCTGTATACCGGCACTGAAAATCCAGTTATCGTCGTCGCTAGACAGGTGCTGTAAAACCGGGTCGCTGATAACTGAGGACTGCCTGTATACTGTACTGTCAGGAGTTTTATCATTATTGGCCACTGTAAAGGGTTCTGCAATTTAATAGCCCTGATAATGAAATATGTTCATAATGAACAAAGCAAAATGGTTTAGGAACAAAGTGATCCTTTGTGGTACAAAGATTAACCATGCCAAGTGTAGAGAATTGCTTAATACTGTAAAGATAAAAATAAATACGATAAAAAGAAATGGCTAAAAAGTAAAAATATTTCAACTGATGAATATATATGAGTACACTGTATAAAAAAATTTATTTTACAAGTATTTAATTGCTATTACTGCATTTTATGTATCTGATATGATCCTTTTAGCATATTAATTGGAAATAAAGTATGTTGTACATTGTCTGTGAATGGAGGACAGCCTGAATTTAATGTCTTAGGTTTCATCATTACATGTTATCGACCGTTATACTGCCAGTCATAAAAGACTTGATTGTTTCTTATGTTAGGGACTATGAAATATTTATAGTTTAACTACTCCAAATAGTTCTATTTGTAGACTTGTAAGAATGGCCATTGGCTGTGAAGTTTGGTGCTGTTTAACATTTGTTGGTAGGTTTGCAGTAGAGGAGCATGGCACACTGCTGTCAAGTGTCCAAGGCTCTCTCTAGGGTCCCTTCATCCCGCAGCTGCCGTGTTCATCCCTTTAGTTTTCATCCAAACACATCCTTTGGGCTAGCCTTTGGAGAGGGTATAAATTTAACTTGGTCTTGTTGAACTACTGTAAAGTTATGATGTAATAAATTGTTATTGTTTCATAATTTACAGTATCAGTGGTTGTTGGCACGTTAGATCCACCCACTGTTACGTGGCTGAATTTGTTGCTGGTGTAATGTCTTCAGGTGGTGAGATTACTTTCTTACCTCTGAGCATGTTTAAGGTTTGTTTTGGTGGTTTTGTCTGTAGTAGCTAAAGTTTTCTTTTGGGGGAAGTAGTCTTGACTACCTCACTCATTTATGTACAGTCATACCTTGTGGATTCATGTTTCTGGATTCGCAAAATTTTCATTGGAACCTAACTAATTTGCATCTGCGATTTTTTCACAATTTGCAAAATTTGTGAAATCCTCAAAAACCCTGCAGAAGTGTTTATGTTTAATTTTGAAGTAATTTATAAGTTTTCATGCTTTTAAGTGTAAAACGGTAAGGAAAGTTTTGTTAATGAAAAATCTGTTTTTTGGGGGGGAAAGTTAATGACACACAAGAAATCAGTTAAGTAATTCCTTTGAAAAAACTTCGCTTTCCTATAGAAACGTTCCTTTTTATGAAAACTACTGTACTGTACCTTTACAAGAGGTGGTACCCATTCACAAAGTTTATTCCCTTTGAAACGCTAATGGTTACATAATTACATATTAAAAAATACTGTAATTAATTTACTATTTTGCAATAGTAAATAAATGTAATGTAAATTCAACATAAAAATTATAAATTTTCTGCCAGTATTCATAGCAAATGCGTACTGTATTGGGTTTGGACGATGACGTAGGCCCCATGATGACACGCTTTTGGCTGGAAGGCTTGAAAGTAGCCAATCACACGGCAGGGTACCAGCTTTGCTCGTAGCTGATTGGCTTGTAGCTTGGATGCTCCATGACGACATGCTAATGGCTGGAAAGGTTAGAAGTAGCCAATCACACAGCAGGGTACCAGCTTTTCTTGTTGCTGATTGCCTTGCAGCTCGGATGCTTTGTGCATCTCTCTCTCTCTCTCTCTCTCTCTCTCTCTCTCTCTCTCTCTCTCTCTCTCTCTCTCTCTCTCTCTCTCTCTCTCTCTCTTTTCTCAGTACGTCTTTATGTATTTTATATTGCTTGATTACCCTTTGCCCTCTACGTACAGTATGTAAGTTTTCTTTATTTTATTAAATTGTACCTTCATTTTATGACTTTGCAACATACATTATAAAGTTTACCTAGCTTAACCTTTCTGACAGTGACAAAGAAAACGTCAGTCATTAAGTTTACAGTCCCATTCGTTAGTTGGTTTTACCTTACTATATGTGCAAAAGAAAACAGCAGCTAATGAATTAGTATAGGGGTAACTTCAATATTCTTCTTTGTTTTAACTTGCTTTTTCCCATTTTTATATGGGGTAAGCACAATGCTTTCTTTTGAAGAACTTTTGATTTGGCGTTGGGGTAGGCCATAGCCTCGATCGGCTGCCCTGCCTGACATCGCTTAGACTCCGGTAACGATGTGCACGTGCATCGTACCAATCCCCAGCTCTGTAAATGCACTAGTGTGGCAAATACCCATTAGGCAATACTGTACTCTATTTTTACGTCAAAGATTTATTTCTCTTTTGTAAGGGTAATGTATTAAGCTAACTTTTAAATGGAATTAAAGTGCTTTGGGAGCATGATTTTGGTCATATTAGGGTTTAAACTCCTGAAATAAGCATTTATTAGCATATTTAGTGACTTGTACCATACATTCACGGTTCCTCTTGATTCACAGTGGATTCTAGAATGTAACCTTGCGAATGTTTGAGGTATTGCTATATACAGTATACACAATATATAAATTTACGAACAGGAAAGTCTACTTACATAAGAAATTATTTAATGATATCTTTCAATCCTTGGTAGTGTAACTGTAGAACTTTTAAGTCAGTTTTACTACTAGTTGAGAATTGCAGTATTCATTGAAGGTAAGGTTTCTTCATGATATTTCTAGTGTTAGATTTGAAGTTGGATAAGAATGTTCACATATTCAGGTATATTTTGCAATATTTACAATTTGGAATTACATTGTAAATTTTACCCAAAGATGTTGAAGTACCAATATATTGAACCTGGTTTGCCACTGATTGAGAAATGTATTTTCAAGGATACATTTTTAGTACAATAATTCCATGTTTGAATTCAAGGTTGTTGAAAGAAGCAAATAGGATCTTGAGGATCTTAAAAATCTTGACCAAGCTGGCAGGTGAAATTTATAGGTTTGAGGGGGTGGCCTGAAGGATTTTTTGGTTGAAGGAGTTTTGACTTGCTTTGGAGGTTCTGAACGTGTGATAAATTTCGGTTTGACGATAGAAGGATTAGTGTGAATTTTCATATCTAGTTGGTAGTACATAGCTCTTTTTACTGTTGAATTTTTGGCCACATCGTGACCCATTGCCACACACACACTCGCACCAGCCAAAGATATGACTTAACAAGATAGTGCAACATATAATTTACATAGCTAGATGCCTGAATAAAAACACAAAAACTAGTGCGAGAAGACACTTCCCTAAACGGTAACTGAAAAAAGCAAAATGTGAAGGGACCGGGGCCTGTGATTACTTGGATAACTTGATTTTATGCTTACATGTATGTTGTTTACTTGGCTGCCTCAACACAAATTTTACATGAAACATGATAGTTTTTAAACCAAGTTGAGACCACCTTTTTGAAATTATAGCAGTCCATGGTTTATTACTATTACTAGTTATGTAATTGAAGTGTTTTCTCATATTCCAGAACAGTTGCCTGAATTTTCAAATAACTGAATTCATTTACTTTTTACTGAAGATTATGTTCAGAAGGCTAGTTTGTATTCTAGGACACTATGAACTATCTGAATGTATTCTTCATTTTATAAGAAAGGTAGATTGTGCATGTTGAACCCTTCCTGTCCATTTAAGGGGAAGAGCTGGAGTCTTGAATTACGTGCCTGGGTAACGTTGGGATAATAGGAGTTTGGAAATTATCAGGACCTTGTGCAGCTGGAAGCTTGTCTACATTAGAATATTTGGTAATGCAGTTGAAGGGTGGTACAAAGCACAAACAGGTGGATCATAGGATTTCAGCCTTTGTGGTTAGAAAATTAAGTATCTGTCATTTGCAGTTCACATTTAGGGAACAAAATTGTGGAAAAGTTCAGCCTCATAGGTTTAGTAAAATACTTCCTCATGGAGGACCTTCCCCTCGTTAATAACAAAGTTTATTGTCATCAATTTGCTGACCTGATTAGTTTAGGTATTTGAATGTGATGGTCTGGGTAAGCTACTTTTAACAAATTCCTGTTATGGAAATGTACTCAAAATATTGGTTGTGTTATTGGACAATCTGTGTAAAGTGTAACCTCTTGTTTTTGCAGTAGGACTCGGTTGACTGCCTCATTTAATTATGTTGAATATCCAAGAACAGGGCTTTCAGGCCTAGCCTGAGATAATATCTGACTCTGGACTTCGTTGTTAAATAAGCAAGTATGCAGTTCCAGTTTTAGGTCTGATCTTTTTTTCAAAAGAGCCTGTACTTCAGTACAAAACACGTTACATTATATTATTGCATTTATCATACTTTCTGAGACAACTTCAACAGAATATTGATGATGGGGGATTGATACGCACAGGAAACTTAATTTACATTAAAAAATTGCCATGGATGCACAAGGTATTTGATCTCGTTAAATAGGTTGCTAATGGAAGGGAGAGGCTATTACAGTATACTGTATAAAAAAATCATTGCAGCAATCAAAAATTATAAAAATTCTGATTAATCACACATATTTTTACCATACACAGCACACAAGGTCTGTAAGTTACATAAATCAGGATCCACTAATCTGAGATTTCATTGTAGTTGACTTGCTCAAGACACTTTAGCTTTTGTTAAGGAACTTGCATTTATTGGTATGTATAGTTATGCTTTGCATATTTAAAGAAGAAGTGAAACTAATACTTTGAGATACTGATGGTAATTATAGTCATCATCCATTTTTCAACCTCAGCGATTCTGATGACGACTGTAGTAGTATTAAAAAGAATTTTTTTTTATGAATTCACTGTAAATCATAAAAAAGCATCGTAATGAAATTTGAATGTGTTATTCAGCTTGTTGAAGTATTCCCCTCAAGTATATGCTAATTTTTTTTTTAATACAGTATGCCTTGTGGTATAATACATGGCTCAAATAGTAATGAATTCTTATCATTGGAAAGCCAGTTTATCCTATCAGTGTAAATAGAAATTGGATAGCCCTTTTCTCTGATTTGTGAATTTTTTAAAAACTAATCAAAACTTTATCATTACAGCTAACTTTTACTTGTGATATCGATGATTTTTCTATTTTGTAGCATTTTCAAACATCATGATAAGATTCAACTCTAGCTTTAAAAATGATTCCAAATTCATTAACATATAAAGTATAATGTTACACAATCAAAGAAAATGATTGCTAAGCATTTTCACTCAGCCATTGAAGGGTGAGTGCTCTGCTGCAGACAGATTTTGACCTGCCAAATCTTCAAAGGGTTAAAAAAAGCTAAGATTATCAAAAACGGCTATATGAGAGGCAAATCTGAAGGCTTCATTAGCATGTTTGGAAACTTACCCTTAAGAAATTGGGCTCATGGTTGACCCAAAAGTTGCATGAGTATAATAATGAAACCTTCAAACCTGTTGGCTGTGACCGTACCTCATTCCCAGACGATATCATCCATTACTGGTAGAAACTGAAGTCTTTCCTGTCCAGTATTATTGTTTAAAGCCTTCTATTCCCAAAGTTCATTTCAGTTTTAGGATTCAGAATGGTGAGTGCCAATAATGACTATTATTTTGTTCATGGATATTGTCATAACTGTTAGAAAAAGAAGTTTTTTATGTCTGATGTCAGAAATCTTCACTTTGGCTAAAGTTTGTTTCAGTCCTTCAGAAGTCTGCCATAACCTCGTGCAGTTGTGCAATTGTATATTGGTATTTCTGGAATATATATAATTAAGAAATGCAATGAGGATTTTTGTAAATTTCATGCATTCATAATTATGTTTATAAACATCAGTTTATTCCCTTGCATGTAAGCAAATTCTCAAGACTTACAGACAACTGAAGAAGATATCAAAATGCATTGCAGTGCAGCAATTAGAGGTGTTGTGTTGTAAATATTAAAGCAGCTTTTATTTTTAAACCAAAATGTTATGACTGGAATCTACTTAGTGTACTGTATTAAAGAGTCAGCCGTATTTTAAGTTTATATAATAATCATTCAAGTGCCATTGTTGGCTTTGCTTCTTACTTGCACTATTCCTTATATTTTCCAGTAATTACTGTATTCCTTGACTTATGCTGTACACCTTGGCATTTGCTGACATCATGCTTTCTTGAATTTTTTTTTTTTTTAAGATGAATAAACAACAAACAAATAACTAATCATTTGTAGTAAAAGTTTTTATGAAATGGTATTTTATAAGTGCTTCAAGAAAACTGGCCTTGACCTACTTGAAGTTAGAGAGGTTGTTTTCATTTGGTGATACATTCATGCATTTTAAAATTAGATTGAAGTTGTGTATTCTTTACCAGGTCTATTCCTTTAGGAACTCTGTTGTAGTTTTCAATTGGTTAGATTTAATTTAGATTTAATTTCTAAATGTTAAGTGTAAAACAATTCTGTTGTTGCCACTATTAGTTTAGTGCAATTAATTGTAAGTTTTCATTCTCTGTATTTTTGTGTACAAGGATAGAGTTATTAATTTCACTGATTATTATATCTTTTTTTTGCTAGAATATAAAATATAGTAATTTGTAAAATATGTAAATTACACAATTTTGTGACCTTTTGTTGTTTAAGTTAGATGCTTGTTGTAAAGAAGTGAAAGAGGTCTGTCCTTTTGACTGTCTTTCTTTGTCTAGTTATTACATATTGAAAAAAGGAGGGTAAATGATATGCGGAAAGGCAGAGAATTCTGCAGCATGGGAATTTAAGTTACAAAGGAGTAGGGATCACTGAAACCTCTCTTTCCTTCATATTGCTGAGATCTGTTTACAATCTAAGAACTAATTTTTTGGGTGGGTGGTCAAAGGAACATGTTCATCACTGGTTCATTGTTGGTTACCCTCATATGTTCTGATGAGAAAGTTGTTTCAACTACATGAATCCAGATGAACAGAGATGTTTAGATAATACTGTCACAAAAATATTTAATAACCCTCATTTGTAGCTGAAATGACACTACAGTACAGATGATTTTAAATTTCACGAGTATATCGGTGATACATTTATTTATTATAAGTATAAAAATTAATAATGTACAAGGCTTAACCTTATTTACACACTGTATCATGTACATAATATACACGGTTAGGCCACATTTTACATAGCTTCAGTACACTTGTATTCACAATGACTTTGTCACTTCAAGTAATATGTACTTGAGAATGTAAAGCTCAGAAATGTTATACATTAATGAACAAACTATATACCCTGCTTGGAGTTGTATCATGAAACCAGTAAAATTTCTAAATTTTATACAGAGCACAAAATCAATTCCAAAATATATTTTGCCACGTTAACCCTTACGGGACGGGCCAAGTATATATCAAGCACACCCACAGGCCTGGGGAACTTTAAGGTTGGCTAATTTAACTAAAACACATCATGGAAAGAGGAAGATATGCAAATGCACATGGTAAGAAAAAAAATTATAAAAATTTTTCCCTCCTGTACACAGTAAGTTCAAAGTGACTATATACAACCCTGTGTGGGGCCTATTTTACAAGACACTTTTAATTTTACCAAATTATGCATATTTTTCCTAATAATTTATTTTATTTTATTTTGTAAAATTATAATTACAGCCCACACAATATCATAACAGATAAGAACTGAAATCAGTAACAAATTCAGAGTATATTTGTTGTAAAATATTTACTGATTTGGGGAGATACAGTAACTTTTGTGAGGTATACATGTTTTTTCTAATATTTCTTTGCAAAATTAAAATTATAGCTGACATACTACCATAAAAGATAAGAACTAAAACCAACAGCAATCCCTGGGTATATTTGTGAGCAAATAAATAAAAAGACGTCCTGGAGCTGCAATGAGGCAGTGCATGCCCCTCTGAAATCTCAAGGCATACTGATCGATGCCTCTCCTGTGCCAAGGTATTATAGTTGCCATAAGTCATTTATGGACCATTGAAATGCTATAAAAGTCTTTCCTGTTAAATTCATTCAAACAGCATGGCGTGTAATATTAATACTCGCATGAGGATTCCCGTCCATTAAGGGTTAATATTTCAGTTTCATGTGGTTTTACATATTTCTCTGCTTTCATGAATAACATCATAAACACCCCAAACATAAACTTTGAATAACAATTTGTATTGTTCCCTATGTATACAAACCAGACCCTTTTATATAGAAGTATCTTTCCGTGTGAGCTGGTATCTGATCAAAACTTGGTAACAAGGTAGTTCACCAGGTGGTTAGTTAGTTAGTTAGTTACAAATGATTTGTTTAACCAGACCTCTGAACTCTTTTAGGGTTCTTCTCGGGCTGGAAAAAGAAGGGGGAAAAGAGTACATAAAAAATTAAGTAGCTAAATAAATAAATAAATAATAAAAAAAAAACTCAAGAGAAAAAAAAAAGGGAGGGAAAAAAGGGGGAAGATTATATTTTCCTTATCAATTTAATTTTGTTTAAGAAGAGAATGATATTATTAATTGAAAAGTTATTACCTTCTGCTAGAATATCCTTTATTGATTTATTTTGTAAATAAGTATTTCTTTTAACAAGTGGAGATGGGGGTGAGCGGAAGAGAATCCATCCCTCATCAACCGTTACCTTCACTTTTCCTACGGTGCAGGAACTAATATGGGTGGTTGAGGGAGGACTAAATACTGTATAAAAGGCTCTGGTTTGTATACGTAGTTTAAATAATGGCTATTCAAAATTTATTTCTTCCTACAGGAATACAAACCATTGCCTTTTATATAGAAGACCTACTCATTGGAAGGGAGGTCAGTCCCCTACAACTGAATGGAATTGAAATTCACTGCGGAAAATGTTCTTCTTCCCTTACTTCCCTTCTTGGCATCGCCAGAGGTAGGTGGCTGAAAGGGATTAGAAGGTTGAGTTTGAAGGAACAGATTTCCTTACTAACCAAGACATGAAAGGCTTCTCGAAGTCCACAGATTTGGCCGAAGCTGCCTTACAACAAAGGGGCTTAAAGGGAGCATGGGTAATCAGACAGGTTTGAAACTCTGCCATTCTCCAATCTATCGCTGCTTCAGCCTAACTCTGAGGGAAGAGTAAAGAAGAGCCCAACACCGAACTACCCCAAAGTGCAAGGCTACTTATGAAAAACCTGATGAGAGAGGACAGAGGATATTATATCCCTCCTACGGAGAACTAGGTTTGCCCACTGCTTGGCACTTTGGTGTGCCAGGAATGTCAGAGCTTTGCCTCCTTACAGCAACAACCCTGTTACACTGCCCTCTCATCAACAGATGAGATGCATAAAGCAGTGTAGATCATAAATGAGTTCAGCCATAGGTTGAGCCACAATAAAGCCTGTGTGTAGTCGTCATATTCATCTCTGCAACAGAGAAGGAAGCATCTTCCTGACATAACCGCTCCTCTGGCAGGTCTTTGGTCTATCCACAGACTGATGCACCAAGTGCCAGCAGAGTAGCCTTCGCACCCTCAGCTATGCTACACTTCCTCGGGCATGAAAACAGCAGGGAAGGAGTTTGCTCAATCTGCTGGAGGCAGAGGAATTCCTAGACCCACAGATCAGGGCATTTACCTTCTCCAAAACACCACAAGCAAGCTGTGACCAAGGAAACAAGACTAAGGGTCTCTCTCCAGGAGTGGACACAGGTTATCAACGAGACAGTCAACTGTTACGAAGCTGTGATAACCTCCCCCAGATTATTGTTCACAAATGAGCAAAATAACCTCTGAAAGCTGCTGCTCCAGCTTGGCCTGAAGGGATTTGGGAGGTATGCATCCATTCAGACTGAGATCCCCATGGACATTAGTTGCTCCTTTAATCAAAGAAGGAGAGATGCTAAAATTCCAATCCCTAGGGTATTCCTGGTCCCATGGACCAGACAAGCCTCTCGCTAATGAAATGACGGGATCCAGCCAAGGTTTCCGAGTTGCTGTCAGAACAGTGTTCTGACTTTGACCAGGAAGCCCTCTGCCCCAGCACCAGGTCGCAACCAAAAATGAAAGCAAAGGAGATGAACAATCCCTCTCACAGCTCCTCCCACTCCCCTCCAGCGGAAATAGGTGGAAGTTACTGGGAACCTCTCCTTGGAGAAGGATTGCTCTATATGTGTATACTCTAGAAAGCATGAATGCCGAGAGCATGGGAACTGCAAGGTTTCCCCCTCAAGCTCCCCAAAGAAGGCCAAGGAGAACCTAATCTACTGCTAGCACAGAACCAATCTGTGGGCTGGTCCCAAGCAAGTGAATAGATTGTTTATACCCTTGAGTGTGTGGCTCTGGGGCACTCCGGCAAGAAGGGCTGTCCTGCACACCTACCTTCCTGTGGTTTGAAACTGACTGAGCTGGGCAAAGAAAATGTGCAGCCTCATCCCAGTGCAAGCCTCAGAGCTAGCAGTGGGATGAGGGAGGAGCAGGCTCCAAGGCTAAGTGAGCCAGTACCACAGCACCGGTTCAGCTAAAGGTAGAATAGTAACCTAATGACTGCACCTCAGCTGCTTCCCAGAGTTGGGGGGAAGGCGGAGGGAGTGTGCAGAAGAGATCACCCGAAGACCACTTGCGTAAGGCCTTAGATTTCCCCCTCTTCCACTTATGCCAGGGCAAAGCAAAGTCTGGGGATGGGGTGGAGGAAGACGAGTCCAAAGACAATGATAGAGAAGAGGATGACGAGGGAAAGTACCCACTGGTGCTTCTTCCCTTTCCCTGTGCTGGACACACTTTATGTACCAGAGGGCTAGTTGAGGCTGGAACAAAGTTTGCCAAAGCACCAGGAACAAGATGGGTCCACTACAGGAAGATTCTCCCATACCGGAGGGCTCCAGTATTAAAGCCCTCTTCTTCTCTGCTGGACTGGCCAAGAAGGCAGGAATGACTCGGCTGGTCTGGTAAAACTAAGGTATACTTAACTTATTTGGACTGGCCAAGGGCAGTGAATGACAGGTTTCCCGATATTAAGGTAATGCCATAACTTCCTAAGATACTGAAGTGACAACTTTTTGCAGGAATGAAGAGCATCAGTTTCAGTCAGAACTGTATAGGGGTGACATGGTGCTCCAACAGAAGCAGCTACATCCTTGGATGAAAGGCCGCAATCAGATTTAGGTTTAGGCCTAATGTTACTCCCCCTTGAGGGAGAAACATTTACAGAGAGAAGGATGTTAGAAGGGGTGTGAAGGAGCTGGATGGTGTCACCAGGGAAGTACTTCATACTGTTGAAGCCTGTGAATGGCTCTTGTCCTTCTCTTCCCAAACCTAAGCACTAAGGTGAGTCCCATAATACATATTCCTTGCAAGCCCTTGAGCAAGCTCTTCCCTTGCAAGAAGCCAAAAGTATGAGGGGTCCATTGCTGTGGGTGACATAAACCCCACAAGGACAGCCACATCCCTCACAGCAAAGTAATTTGTGATTTTAATCCACAGAATAAAAACAAAGGAATAGACAGGTAGAGATAAAGAATACTCATCCATTACCAAGCTTTCAATCGGTACTGGAAGGGCAGCAGCATGCCCATTTCTCACAGCAACCATAAGAAGAGCGAAGGCAATGCCCTGTTAGTGAGGGATACTCCCCACTTAACCCCATTCTTTATCTAGTAATCACCAGGTTAACTACCTTGTTACCAAGTTTCAATGTTCCCAGCTCACACTGAAAGATACTCGTAAATAAAAGGCTATGTATTCCCATAGGAACAAAATTTTTAAGGCAGTGATCTTCATATTACCAAGTAACCTGCAAATCCTGTGCTTCCAGAAAGGCAACAACCACACTGAAGGTAAATTAACATTAAAATATAGTATTTCAAATATGTACCAATTTATACAGGATAGCTGAAAGAAAAATATTACTCCATACAAAAGTGCTGCATGGTCATGGCCCTATACCTGGATTTCAGTCCTAACTACCATGCATTTTTACCAGCACAGACAACACAAATTCTTTGAAACAAAAAATTAACCAATTTTTTTTACAATAAATGATTTTTTAATATCTCAAAATCAACAAAACATACTGGTGCTTTATGCACAATAGTAGACTGCATAAGGTTGGTAGCTTTCCTTGGTTTCTTATCAGTAAAACACTGTAAACTCATTGATAGCTCTAAAAAATTTTCTAGACAAATTTGTTAACCATCACTAGAAGGGTGAAACTGGCCTCTTATGAACTAAAATGCTAAGACATCAAATCTGGCCCATCAAGTGAAAAGTAAAGATATTTTTTTGGCCCATCCAAGTGAAAACTAAAAAAAAAAATATTTTTTCAATGTTGAAGCTTATGGAAGAAGGGGTAGACCATTTCTGTTAATTTTGGGATACACTAGATTGTGAAGTACGTATTGCAAGAAAAAAATTCTGGCTTAACGAAACAATCGGAGGAAAAAGTTACGATGATGCATACTGGGTCTGTAATATGTAATGCAGCAGAGGTAGAGGAATCCTGAAAAGGTGTGACTACTGAAAGTAAGAAGTGTGGCAGGAGGAAGATCCTATTATGAATGAGGAAATGTCTGGTAACAATTCTGAGATCCCCAAGATTGAGGTGTTTTAGACAGTTGATGATGCCAATGAGTAGTAGTTATAAAAATAGCTGGGTAAAAATAAGGGAATTCATGGAGAAGAGGCACAGATGGCAACTTAGACCATATAAATATTCAGGCAGAAAGTAAACAACAACCCCTTTCATTCCTTTTGCTGTACCTCCATCCATATTCTCTTTCTTTCATCTCACTTTCCACCCTCAACTAACAACGATTCATAGTACAACTGTGAGGTATTCCTCTTACACTTTTCAAACCTTTTTGCTGTCAGTTTCCATTTCAGTGCTGAATACCCCATAGGTCCCAGCACTTGGCCTTTGGCCTGAATTCCATATTCTAGAAAGTAAACAAGACGGAAGAAACTGGTTAAAATAATTTTAGGTTGTACCCCCTTATGATGGTGTAGAGGGTTATGGCACAGGTGACATTTATCTGGACCTGGCTCAAATCTAGAAAAAAGGGGGACAGAAAATTAGTAGGGCATCTTCTTAAAGGCACTACATCTGCCTTGTAAAGAAAGATTGTTGGGGGAAAAAGGGCTGGCCTAAATGATTTATTATTTAAAGAATACAAACTGGAGCAAGACTAAAAGGATGAAAATAAGTAATGCAGCTCAAGGCCAACATGGATGTGGGCAAATGACACTGTAGTTGTCTACATTGAGCTATACAATGTCGAGTCTACTTTCTACTCTCTGACAGAGGAGAGGGGATTACAAAACAAATATCTTTACCAAATGAATATGGTAAAGTTACACTAATAAAACAGGTCTTTGATACGGTTGAAAGTAAATGACAAAGTAGTGGTAAATCATTGTTCCAGTGACGAATAACTTGCATTGACTTTTCAAGCCAGAAATAGATTTAAAACTTAACCACGATGCAGACACCTAGAAAAGAGAAAGGCTAAGACTTGTCAACTGCTGTGGAGGACAAAGATGGGCTCAATGACAAGAGGAAGAATGACACCAGGTTTGCTGGTCTTCCATGCCTGAAGGGTTGGTTTAGGCTAGAATTGAAGATGACAACATTTTTTAGAAATCCAATATTTATGTGTTTAATTTTTTAATATCCTTTTTATAGAATAATCATTATGATGAAAAGTAGACAAATGGAAAAATTTTAACTGTTTGGTTTAATGAAAAGAAACCTAATGCAATGAATTCCATAACTATTTAGGAAGGAAAGATATAACCTGCAACAGTAACCCAAAATTCTTTAAATATCTATCTATTCTCCACCTTGGAAGCCAGTTTGATACAGTTACACACAAAATGAGTTATCTCAAAGAAAGTGACAGACAAATTTCACAATATGATAAAAGAAAAAGATTGCAAAGTTCTTATACAAAAATTAAGTACGGTAAAACAAAATTGCATTATATGAATGACAAAAAAAAAAATGTAGTGACAGAAAATATTTTCAGATACTGTAACTAGAGCTTTTAATAACACTGATAAACCTTACACAGCAGATAACCATCGTTAAATAATATGTCAATGATTAAAAACTGTTGGGAAAAATATCACATTTTTAATCGTTTTAATGCACTGTAACAAAATCTCTAACATTACCCTGTCAAGAGCCCTTCCTCTTCCTTGATGCTCTTGAATTACTCCTTCGTTCCTTAGGTATCCTAGTACCTGTCTTTTTATCGCTGATCTGGCAAGTGTCTTTAGAGTCTTCTCCATGTGTCATCATGTGCTTATCTAACGTGGCCTTTCTGGAAAACGTTTTCAAGCAGTGAATACAGTTGTACGGTTTCTCCTCCTCATGAGAAAGCAGATGGTTCATGAGTTTGGCTTTACTGGAAAATTCCTGTTGGCAGATTCTACAGCTGTAGTGTCTCTTCCTGGCCAATGTCACTTCCACTTCCTGCTCAACTTGTTCTGTCATTTCCAATTTGGACTGCTTCAGTGAATTAGGTTCATCCAGCTTTTTGCTATGTACTTTCAAGTGGTTCTGAAGATGGCTCTTAACCTTGAAGCCTTTCTGACAAATATTGCACACATGAGGTCTCCTGTCGCTATGACTCAGATGATGGACAGTGAGGCTGCTGTTTGTTCGGAATTGTTTGCCACATAATTTGCATTTGTGGGGTCGTTCATCGGTGTGAATCAGTGTGTGGCCCTTGAGAACATCCTTTGTTTTAAAAGCCTTTCCACATGTCGTACACTCAAAAGGTTTGATTTTGGAGTGAGTGGCAACATGAGATTCATAGACGCTTTTCTGTTTAAATGTCTTTTGGCAAACTGTGCACTGAAAAACTAGGTCCCTCACCTCTTTTCCTTCATTATTATGTACTGATTCATGATCTACTAACTGGTTTTCATCTGAAAAAGTCAGGCCACATAACAAACACTCGTATGGCCTTACTCCAGTATGAATTAGTAAGTGTCTCTTCAATTCCAGCTTCCTGGAAAATGTCTTGTCACAAAATATACAGCACATGAGTGACAAATTCTTTTCATCTTCTACTTTCTCAGATTGAAATCGCCATCCTCGATACCCATCTTGGACATGGGACAAAGTGTGAGTCTCTAATTCATCATGTACCACTATTTTCCCACATAAAGAACATTCAGGACACTCTTCATCCATCACATGTTCCTGTATGTGAGCAACAAGATTACTCTTTTGGGAAAAATCTTGTTCGCAAAAGGTGCACTGATATGGCTTCAGATCCAAGTGTGACATCAGATGTTTCTGCAAGGCACTGACACAAGCAAATTTCTTTTCACATTTGAGGCAATTAAAAGGTTTATTGCCTGTGTGAGATATCATGTGGGACTTCAAGAGCCCCTTCTGAGAAAATCTTTTTCTGCAAATATTACACTCAAATGGTTTATCACCTGTATGGGTCTTCATGTGCAACTTTAAGCTATTACTGACAGTGTATCCCTTCCCACAAAGTATGCAAGTGTAAGGCTTAACCTCCGAATGTGTTCTCAGGTGATTTCTCCGGTGCACATTTTGGGTAAATCTCTTCCCACAAATATCACATTGATAAGGCTTCACTCCAGAGTGGACTAACATATGCATCTTCAGATTTTTGGTGGTTCTAAACGAGCGCCCACAAGTCCCACAACTGTATGGTTTTTCTCCTGTATGAAGTCTCATGTGCATCTTGAGGTGAGCATTTTTCTGGAAAGTCTTGTCACATACAGAACATTTGTGACACTTCTGTACTTCAGATGTCTCTAGAGTGCTATCATCTTCAGCATCTTCCTTCTCCAAATCTGGTGCTGCTATTATTTTCTTGTTCTGAGACATCTCTACACAATGTTCCACTAAATGTGCCTCCAAATCTTGATTGCAGGAAAAGTTTTCATCACATACGGAACATCTAAAAGGGTCGGCACTGACGACAATGATAGCCTCTTCACCCAGAGGGGAACTCTGGCTAACGTTGTGCACTTTCATGTGTGTTTCAAGGAGTTTTCTCTTTGAGAATGTTTCACCACAAGCTGTGCAATCAAACACACTTTTACTTGTATGAATGAGGACATGCTTATTCAGGGCACTTTCCTGAATAAAAGCTTTGCCACACCAAGTGCAGCTAAAAGGCTTTTTGTCTGTGTGGCTCTTATAGTGATAATTAAGACTACTCTTCTGAGTAAAACGTTTCTTACAAATCTTACAGCTATACGGTTTCTCTTTGGTATGGGTTACCATGTGTTCCTTCAAATATGACTGAAGAGCAAATCTTTTGTTACAAACCTCACACTGAAATGCTTTTTGACCACTGTGAATTGTCAAGTGGTTTTTCAAATTACACTTGACACTGAAACTCTTTCCACAAGTATTACATTTGTGGGGCTTGTCAATTTCTTCCACCTTAACAATGTTGGTAAGGTTGCCATTTTCCAAGAAAGAGCATTCTTTGTGGTCAGGGAGTTCTTCATTCAAAATGGTTAAATGATCTACTTCTGAGTAAATCCGCTGAGAAGATATGCTTGAAAACTCATCGCCACCCACCTTCAAAACATCTCTCAGTTCATACTGATGGATATTCGTGTGTGTAAGAATGTGACTGTCAAGATCACTCTTCTTATGGAAGCATTCACCACAGAGGTTACACTTGTGAGGCTTTGTAATTCTGTGCATGACAACACACGTCCGTAGAGGATCATTCTGGTAAAAGTAAATTTCACAGTAAGTATTGTCGAACGGCTCATCTTTAATGTCAGATTCGATTAAAAATATTTTCTTGGTAGAGTCATGTTCATCCTCTTGCTCTATGGATACATCCTCTATTCCTGCATCTAAATCAATACCATCATCTGAATGAGATGCAATCTGTTCCAAAACTTCGTCCGAAAGCTCATCACCACATTCCAGCATCACAACATCAGATTCGTGTGATATGCCTTCGAGATCTGGGACTAGATATGTACTGTCTTTCAAGTACAAAACTTCAGGCTTAAGACTGGCACTAACAATAATCTCTTGCATACACTGCGATGGGTCTTCTGCTTTTACTAAGCTAACAGGTTTTTCATCGCTGTTCGTCAACAAGCGGAGAGCCAAACCTTCTGAGGGGACGAGTGCTGCGCTACTCTTGGAATTCTCCAATTTATGTAACATCATGTGATCATCAAATGCTTCTTGATCAGCAAATGCACTTTCACACTCATTGCATTTCTTGGTATTTTCTAATCTGTGAAGCATCACATGGTCGTCAAATGTTTCTTGATCTGTGAATTTGCTTTCACATTCGTTACATTTAAACTGTTTGTTTACAGACCTTGACATTAAGTCTTGACTGTGTCTTCTCATGTGGTACTTCAAGCTGCTCTTCTGGGTGAAAGTCTGATGGCATTCCTGGCACTTGAAAGGCCTCTCCTTTGTGTGAATTCTCATATGGACAGTGAGGTTACTCTTCAGGCTGAACTTTTTTCTACAAATATTGCATGAAAATGGCTTTTCCCCAGTGTGGGTTAGCATGTGAGTTTTGAGTGTGCTGCTGGCAGAAAAACTACAGCAGCACAGACGACAAGCATGGATTCTCTTGGAATGGATGTTCATATGTTTTATTAGGCTGCTCTCCACCTCAAATGATCGCTCACATAAGTTGCATTTGAATTCCCTCTGGTGTATTAAAGAATGTTTTTTCAAGTGTCCTTTCATTAAGAATGATTTGCCGCATTCCTCACATCGATAATTTTGAGCTTGCTTTTGTGGTCTGTTTTCTACAATGGATTCCTTACCAATTAATGAGTTTAGAGCAGAGGCTGCATCCACTTCATTCATTGCATGAACTTCCAGCAGGTGTGTAAGTAAACCATCTTTCAGAGTAAAATCCACAGTACACCGTGGACAAGAAAGTGAATCTGAACTTACCCGTTCTTCCTTTCTGTGGTACTTCTGCACATGATGCATCAAACCGACTTTCAATGTAAATTCCTTGTTGCACTTAGAACATTTATGACCCTTGGACTTCACGTGTGTCAACATATGGGCTTTAAGATGGCCTATTTGCTTGAACGTCCTCATGCACTTTCCACAAGAGTAAGGCCGCTGACCTGAATGGATCCTGAGGTGTACAGCCAAATAACCCTTACTTGCAAACTTTTTGCCACAAGCAGAACAAGAAAACGGTTTCTCACCAGTGTGGGTCCTCATATGAAGTTTAAGACTGAAGGGTGTTGTTAGTGTCTTGCCACAAATAGAGCAGAGGTTCACATAATTCTCCTGGTGAGCTCTCATATGCTTGTTCAAACTGGTTTTCATTGTGTAGGATCGTTTACATATTTCACACATGTAAGGTTTTTCTCCTGTGTGAACTCTCATGTGGACTAGCAGGGACTGCTTGAACAAAAATGATTTGCCACAATCAGCACACTGGTTAGGTTTGACATCTGAATGAGTGAGCATGTGCCTTTTTCGTCGAGATTCAGATGAAAATTTTGCTCCACAAATATGACATTCGCTCCTCTTCTGGTGACATTTATTGTGTCTTCTAAGCTGTGATCTTAGTTTAAACTCCTTACCACACTCAGAACACCTATAAGCCTTTTCATGTTTTTTTGAAGTGTACTGTTTTCGGGACCTCTCATTAGAAAGTGCTTTGTCTTGCAATGTATGGGTTATGTGTCTGTCATTTTGGTGACACCTGAAGAGATGGATTTTCTGAGCACCCAGAGACAAAAACTTCCGCTTACATAATCTACAATTAAACTCCTTGCTTCTGCTAGATTTGACTTTATGGAGAGTTAAGTGTGTTTCGTATATTCTTTCATTTACAAACTTTTTATCACAGCTAACACATGGAAAAGTAATTTTCTGAAAATCATGCTCAACATGAGTCTTTCTTTTCACTTCATTCCTGCTATATTTTAAATACTTTCTGTATAATTTTGAAACATAAAAGGTCATATCTGAGTGCTTCTCTTTATGTCTAAGGAGAGTTATTAGACTATCAAAAACAGCACCACATTTACTGCACTGGCAAAATTTTGCATCCATCCCAGCCATCATGTCAAAAGAAAAATGGCAGACCCTTACAACTGATCTAATATAATATACAATATATAGATCATTCAAGTATTCAAATATGAACTACAAATATTCATTTTGCCTTATTCATGGAAATTAACACAAAATAAATTACTGCACAAGACATCTCGGTAACTCATTGTCTTCACAAAAGAACATCGACTTTGTATGCTGTATTGTACTTGGTTCCTTACTGAAAAAAACTGACACATGAAGATTTCCTTACTTCATGTTATTCAGTACTGTATGCGTACAAAGCCGTTTCCTTTGGAACAAATTAATGAATTTCATAGATACTCCACCGCCACAGCAATGCAGCCATCATGCAACTATCCTTCTCAAACCATATACTGTAGGCCAGAAGAAACTTCTATTAACAATGTAATCTTCAGTACACCTCTTGTGAGCAGTAACCTGAAAAGGATAAACTCATGTAGCCTATACTGATACAGTACATGTACTCTTTATTCTAAAATTTATCAGCAACAGTATATTTGAAAAAAAAAAACTATTTTGTACATAAAAATTTTCATAAGCCTAAACAAATGAATGATGGAACAGTGGTCAATCAATTAAAGAAAAACTAATACAAACCATGTACTTGTAGGATGAATAAATGTAAATTCTGAACTCCCATATGGCTGGCTGTAAAAACCGTCTTCTAATTTTTAGACTGAGACTACACTAATTTTTTCACAAATAAATTCATTGCTTTATGTCAGCCTTCTTTGCAATAGCAGTTGTTTCCAGACACATCTCAGAAGCAGTCTCTCTTCCACCTTCTGAGTATGGATTCAGATATCTTAACAACTCCCGTGATGAAAATGATATTTTTATGATAAAATAACGTTTCACTTATACTTACCCGGTAGTTACATATAGCTGTCGTCTTTGACGTCACGGCAGTATTCAAATTTCGCGCTAGCGCTAGCGTTACGACAGGTGATCCCTCTACCCCCCGCCCTCTATCGGGGTATCGGGAACCGTTCCAAGAACACGTCATAAGTTTTTGCCCAACTGCCCAGGTGAGGGGAGGAGGGAGGGTTATGATTATGTAACTACCGGGTAAGTATAAGTGAAACGTTATTTTATCATAAAAATGTCATTTTCACTTATACAACTTACCCGGTAGTTACATATAGCTGATTGGCACCTTGAGGAGGTGGGACACTGGCAACTAATAAAATTCTTGGAATTATCTACTTGCAACAAGTTAGACATAGGTTCCTTACCTTTAAAGGTAGCTGACTCAGTGGTTACTGCCTCTGTAGTCTGCTGGCCTTTATATTGTGCCGAGAGGATATAAAGGGATCCGTGTGTCGGACACAATAAAAACAGTACCTGCCGTGAGAGAACATGGCTGCGTACGGACAAGTCTGATGCCCTTGATCAGGGCGCAGTACGACGAACAACAAAACGAGGGATTACCTAACATTACCATAAAACCAAATACCAAAGATTAAAACTGGAAGATACTACCACACCATGTATCTCCAGACAACCTTAAAAAACAACAACCCCAACACCAAGGTGAAAATGTTAGTTAAGGAGCGGATTCCTTTTCACCCTCCCCCAACACCGTGTCAGTCGCAATAAAGGGCCCCAGCGTACTGCACTTTTTGAAAACAGTTTGCACGTCCACTAAGTAATGCGATGCAAACACCGACTTGCATCTCCAAAAGGTGGACTTAACCAAGTCTTTCACAGATAAGTTTCTGCTAAAGGCTACAGAAGTCGAAACTACTCTTATCTCGTGCGCCTTTACCTTAAGAATACTCATCTCCGAGTCAACACAATGCTCATGAGCTTCTTTTATCAGGCTTCTCAAAAAGAAGGAAAGAGCATTCTTAGAGAGAGGCTTGAAGGATCTCTAACCGAGCACCAGAGGTGGTCACTGCGACCTCTGAGCTTCTTCGTTCTCTGAACATAGAACTTGAGAGCTCTCACAGGGCAGAGGTACCTCTCGGGTTCTTCGGGACCGACCAATTGGGAAAGGTCCTTAATTTCAAACTCTCTTGGCCAAGGTCTTGACGGGTCTTCGTTCTTGGCTAAGAAACCAAGAGTAGACATACATACTGCCTTCCCCTTAGCAAAGCCTACTCTTTTATCTATCGCATGTAGCTCACTTACTCTCTCCTGGCCGTAGCCAGAGCTACCAAAAAGTCTTCTTCGTGAGATCCTTCAAGGAGATGTTCGCCATCGGTTCAAAGGATTGAGACCGTAACCATCTCAGCACTACGTCAAGATTCCACGCCACTGGTCTCTTCTGGTCCCTCTTTGACGTATTAAATGATCTAATCAGATCTGAAAGGTCTTGACTCAAAGACACTTCAAGACCGCTATGTCGAAAGACCGAAGCTAACATGGCTCTATACCCTTTAATAGTAGGCACAGCAAGCTTTTTCTCTCTGTGGAGGAACAAGAGAAAATCGGCCATCTGGGCTATAGACGTCGAAGAAGAAGACACGCCTTCTCTTCGACACCAGGAACTAAACTGTGTCCACTTCGCCTGGTAAACATTGTCAGAGGATTCTCTTCTTGGCTTCATGATAGCTTCCGAAGCCTCTCTTGAAAAGCCTCTCTTTCTGATGAGTCTCCTGACAGTCTGCAGGCGACAAGATGAAGAGCGGACAAGTTTTGGTGGTACCTCTGAAAGTGCGGCTGTCTGAGTAAATCTGGTCTCTCTGGCAGAAGTCTCGGAAAGTCTGACAGGAGGTTTAGAAGGTCCGGGAACCACTCCCTGGACGGCCAGAATGGAGCCACCAGAGTCATCCTTACGTTCCGATGGCTTGAGAACTTCGAGATGACTTGCCGCAGGATCTTGAACGGGGGAAAAGCATGAAGATCCAGGTCCGACCAGTTCATGAACATTGCGTCCACGAAAACCGCTTTGCTGTCTGGAACCGGAGAGCAGTAAAGGGGCAGCCGAGTCGTTTTGTCGGTTGCAGAGATCTATGAGCGGACGTCCCCATACCTTCCATAGCTCCTCGCAAACTAGGGGATGTAAAGTTCACTCGTTGGACAGGACCTGGTTCTTTCTGCTGAGAAGGTCCGCCGCTACATTTCTCTCCCCTTGAATGAATCTCGTTACTAGTCTGGTCCCGATCTCCTCCGCCCAAACTAGTAGCTCCCTCGAGGTCTCGTAGAGGGACCACGAGTGAGTGCCCCCCTGTTTCCAAATGTATGCCAGAGCGGTCGTGTTGTCCGCCTGGACCAAGACACATTTGCCTTCCACTTCTTGTTGAAAAGCCAACAGAGCTAAGTGAACCACTTCTAGTTCCTTTCGATTTATATGCCAGTTTCTCTCTTCTCTTTGCCACTGGCCCGAAACTTCTTTTGTCCCCATAGTCGCTCCCCAGCCCTTGTCCGAGGCGTCGGAAAACAAAGTTAGGTCTGGGTTCGGAAGCTGAAGAGGAAGCCCTTGTGTCAGCCTTCCTTCTGACCTCCACCAACGGAGGCACTCCTTTATCTCTTCCGAAATGGCGAAGGTGAAGGAGTCCGGGAACTGTTTCCTGGGCCACTTCTCTTGCAGGTAAAACTGCAGTGGCCTCAGGTGTAAGTGCCCCAGTCTTACAAACTTCTCCACTGAAGCTAAGGTTCCCACGAGGCTCATCCACTCGTTCGCGGAACAAATCTTCCTCTGCAGAAAGTCGTCGATCTTCTGCAGGCATGAGGCTATCCGTTGACTGGACAGAAAAGCCTGAAAAGTCTGAGAGTCCAGACTCACTCCCAAATAGACAATCTGCTGACTGGGAGTAAGGCAAGACTTCTTCTCGTTGACAATGAGGCCTAGAGACTTTGCCAATTGAAGAGTCTTTGATAGGTCCTCCATACAGCTCTCCCTCGACGCCGCTTTGAGCAGCCAATCGTCGAGGTACATAGAAACTCGAATTCCTTCCAGGTGAAGGTGTCTGGCTACTGATAACAGGACCCTTGTGGAAACTTGCGGGGCTGTCGACAGACCGAAGCAGAGGGCACGGAACTGATACACCTGTCCCTCGAAGACGAACCTCAGGAACTTCCTTGAATCTGGGTGTATTGGGACGTGAAAGTAAGCGTCTTGGAGGTCTATAGAAACCATCCAATCCCCCTGATGTAAAGACGCCAAGACCGACTGAGTTGTCTCCATGGAGAATTTTGTCTTCTGAACGAAGACATTCAACGCACTCACGTCCAGTACGGGTCTCCATCCCCCTGATGCTTTCGTAACCAGGAACAGACGATTGTAGAAACCTGGAGATAGAGGGGCATGAAGCAGTTCTATCGCTTCCTTCTCCAGCATGGCTCGGACTTCTGAGCGAAGGGCGTCTAGTTTCATGGAGTTGTGCGAGTGCGCCTGTAAAGAAACTGGAGCCTCCACTAAAGGAGGTTTGGAAAGGAAGGGGATGGCGTATCCTTCCTTTAAAACTTGGATCGTCCAGGGGGTCTGCCGAGATCCGTTGCCACTCTTGCCAGAACCTTTGCAGTCTGGCTCCTACTGCTGAATGGAGGACAAAGGTTCATTTCTTCTCGGGGCCGTCGAGGTTCTAGGCGTGGCTTTGCCTTTTCCTCTGGCCCTGCCAAAAACATGTCTAGAGGATCTCCCCTTATACTGACCAAACGAGATAGCAGGAGACGAAACACCGAGCACAGAAGCGGTAGAAAGCACAGGTCTTTTCGCCTTCTTGGCAGACTGCGACAAAAGATCCTGGGTTGACTTCTGAGCTAACGCCTGGGAAATTGCAGCAACCAACTCTTGCGGAAACATATGTGCCTTGTCCAAAGGAGAAAACAGGAGAGCCGACTTCTGGTTTGAAGAAATACCTTTTGCTAAAAAGGAGCACCAAAGTTGCCTCTTTTTGAGAACTCCTGCCGTAAATAAAGAGGCAAGTTCTACTGCACCGTCGCAGATGCCCCTATCAATGCAGTCCACAACTCCTACCACATCATCCAAGAGCTCAGAAGGAAGATTAAAATCCTTAATCTTCCTGGCTAAGGCCGCAATCGCCCAGTCCAGGAAGCTCACTATTTCAAGAGTCCGAAACACGCTCTTGAAAACTTGATCCAGTTCTGAGGGCGTAAAGAAAAACCTTTCGCAGAATTAAGTGCGGTCCTCCTACTGGCATCCACGAGACTGGAGAAGTCCCCTGTGCGGAGGCAGCCACACCCAGGGAAAACATTTCCCCAGTCTCGTACCAACTCCGATTACGGAAGGAACGACGAGGAAGGAGGAAGACAGAAGACGTTCTTCCCAATTTCCCTCTTCTCGGCCAGCCAAGCATCCATCTTCTTAAGGCCTTTCTTTTGCCGAGACGGACAGGACAAGTTTCGTAAAGTCCGAAGAAAAAAGAAGCCTTGTCCCTCTTGTACTGGGACCCAGGAGATGGAGGAGCCGCAGGCGAGAACGAATCAGGAAGTTCTCAATGAAGAACTTCAAGAGCTTCTTGTAAGAAGAGAGTTGCGGAGACTTCTCCTCCTTACACTGCTCCTCTAAGCCCGAGAGGAGTTCGTCAGATACTGGGGACAAGTCCAGCTGGACTACGTCTTCATCCAAGTCCCCTTGAACAGCGGGGGCTGGGAGGCTCGTGACATATTCTTGCTGTGTCACCGAAAGAGTTTGAGCCTGTTGAGGAGCCATCGGAGGCGCCAAAGGAGGCGCAGTTGGTACAGCAACCAAAGGTGGCGCCAAAGGAGGAGCAGTCGGTACCACAACGACAGGTGGCGCCAATGGAGGCGTAAGCGGCGGCGCTACCGGAGCGGCTGAAAGAGTAGTCGAGGCGGGCGCCGCTGGCATCACAGGAGGCGCCAAAGGAGGCTCAATCGGCACAGCAGCCAAAGGTGGCACCAACGGAGGCGCTACCAGGGCGACTGAAAGAGGAGTCGAGGTGGGCGCCGCTGGCATCGTAGGAGGAGCCAAAGAAGAGACTTGACTTTTGGACAAAAGTTGTAAAATCGAGTCCAAACGGGTGTTGATTCCGTCGATCACTAGCTGTTGAGGTCCATCGAATGCTGGAGCAGGTGCCACAGGAACAGGAGTCACAGGAGTCGCTGGCGCCAACAGTGAAAGCAGACGAGACCTCTTCAAAGGTCTAGAAGCGTCGCGAAAACGCCATCCTCTAGGAGGAGAGGAACTCCAACTGGAGCCACTCGACACTATCCGCTCCTCACCTTTTCGGTGGTGAGGGCTTACGAAAACCTCTTGACTACCTCCTGACCTCGAAGACCTAGAAGAGGCCTTCCTTATCCTATCTTTCTCTAGCTTCTTCATGTACTTCCCCAAAGCACTCCAGTCAGACAAAGTTAGTAGTTCACACTCGTTACAAGTCAAGTCAGCAGAACATTTTTGCCCCCTGCATGAAAAGCAAGAAGTGTGCGGGTCTAAACTAAGCTTAACAAGCCTGGTTTTGCAGCCTTTGCTGCAAAACCGGATACCACTAGAACCTGAATCAGACATAATAGTCTAACTAAGAATAACGCTAAAGCAATAACTAGCACCAGCAAAAAACAACAAACCGAGTACTTCACCAAAAAAGGAACTACAAGTTCGAAATGTTGAGAAATACCACCAGCAGCAGAACCGTATTACGGTTCGGCACAGCAAAACTAATGACGTGTTCTTGGAACGGTTCCCGATACCCGATAGAGGGCGGGGTTAGAGGATCACCTGTTAAATAACGCTAAGCGCTAAGCGCAAAAATTTGAATACTGCCGTGACGTCAAAGACGACAGCTATATGTAACTACCGGGTAAGTTGTATAAGCGAAAACAGGTCAATATTTTGTGTAGTCTGAACCTGCTGCAGCTTGGAGGGGTACGGAACTGAATGGAATGTTACTGACAAAAGTAGAGAGAGACTTCTGATGGCAATACTAAGAACAGAATTTACATTCGCATTAACCTTAAAAACAACAGAAGTTTATAGGCTATGTCCCTGACCTTTCACCCTTGCAATTCTGATGCTTCACTCTTGGCTGCGGAAGAATATGCCACAGACTAACCATCATGAGTTGTAGGGAGATACCAAAATCTTCCGAGACATGTTGCATTTCTCAAACCAGAAGTATCGTCCCTAGGTGGGAGGTGCTGCTTACGGAGCAAGACTGGTTTTTCTTTCATACCACCAGGAATAGCTAAATTCTGTAACCTCCTGTTCTATGTTAATTGGAGAACCAGCTGAGCAGGTACCAATATTATCACTAATATACCCAACAGTAAAGGAAGGCAGAGGAAAGCACATCTACCAACAAAAAGTCACTAACCACAAATATGATGCTCTACTGTATAGCTCACCTGTATTTGGCCAGACCAGTTCCAGAGAAATGGGAGGTCAGAATCCATGATATTTGCAAACTCTCCTTGTTGTACTTCCAAAGAAGCATGGGAGAGTCCAGGTCAAGCAGACAAATGAGTATGAGCAAGCTTGTGAACTGCGGACCAGCTACAAGCAAGCACATACACCGAGTCAACTGTTCTACCATCAGTAACATGCTCTTGTGAACACTCACGGAGATAATCATCCCTCTTCAAAGAAGACTGAAATCCACAAGAGACCTAAAAGGCCTTCAAGCAGAGGACAGCCATCTGGGCATACTTACGTTTCCTCTGGTCTGAAGATGATGAAAAACAGGCCAAATACTCAAAGGATTCCATCACAGATGGCTCCCTAATCAAAACAAGAAAAAGCCAAAAGGTTTTCAGTAACTCCCAAGCCTGTCAAACATGTAGAAGGAGTTGGTAAAGCATGAGCAGGAAAGATGGAAGTAGGAAAAGAACCAATGACCACACAGTGCACACTGAAACTTTACTTGTCTCGCAGCAAAAAGGGAACTAGGCAGTTTACGGGGAAAATGTCCAGAAATGATCCAAACAAAAAAAGCAAAGGACATAGCAGAATATAGCCATGAAGGGGCATCAATGTGAAAAAGACTACAGTATTACCTCCCGACAACACCAACCAAGTCTTTTTGGACTTTTCTTAATCCTGAACATTTTCCACTAAAATAGCAACAAAACAGAACACTCATTTAAGATCAAATCCCAAGAGCACACTTACCCTACAAAAAGAGCAGTCTGTATGAGAATAAATATTAAAGGTAATACCCCAGTGCACTCGCACCATCTGACAAGTAGGCCTTGCTACATAAGGAACTACCTCAGAGAGCTTCCTGTTACATAGGGTTCAGAGTTACTTCAGACAGCTCATGAACTTGCACGAAAGTAAAATTTTAGTTTAAACCATTTTAGACTTGAAAATATATTCATGTTTTAATGTGTGCTTCAAACATTTCTGATATTCAATTCTTCTGCTATAAAGTTTTACTTTAATACCAGCAAGACTCCCATGAGTGCCGTGCTCAGTACCAGCCCCACTGGAATGAATAGCAAAACAAACAAAAGACCGCATATACTGTAACAGGTAACAGGTATGAGCATGAGTTTCATACTATTCATGTTGAGGAGGCTTAAGATCACGCCATAAAAACTCAAATATCAAATAGTGGCTTAACGTAAAATAATACCACAAAATTTTACCAAATATTTGACTGAAAAAAGGTAAAATTTCATTTTAGCCTAAACTGTTAACACATTTTGGACTTGAAAATATAATTTTCCTGTGTCTACATGGGCGCTTTGAATGTTTCTGACATTTGCCTTGATCACAATTAACTTAACCAACCACACCTAACCTAACATAAATTAAACTAGGGTAGCAGGTCCTTACTCTGGTGCATGATATTAAATGGGTAGTTAGGTCATTTTTAAAAGAAAAAAATGTCAGAAACATTTAAAGTACACATTAACGCAGAGAAAAATATTTTCAAATCCAAAATGTGATAATATTTAAATTAAAATCTTACTGAAAGCATTTTGTACCTCATAGCATGATCCATCATAAGGTAATTGCCCGGTGCACTCACACCATCTGACAAGTATACAAAGAACTACCTCCGAGAGCTTTCTGCTGCAAGAGTTCACAGTTCAGAGTTACTTCAGACAGCCAATATAACTAAAAAAAAAAAAATTGGTATACTGTAGAAAAGCTCAGTGGTGTGCCTTGCTCAGACCAAGCCCCTTGAGGATGGATGTAAAATTACGTACAAAAGACGGTATATTTCTCAAAATATTTCACTTGTACTACATTATATATAACCTTTTCTATATGGTTCAATCAAAAAATTTTACTGAATGATATCTGCGTAAGGAGCTTTTCTGTAAAATTACCCCAAAAAAATTCTACAAGGAATAATCAAAATTTATGTGCTTCCTGTGGCAAGGGTTCAGGGTTACTTCAGACACCCCTCAAGCTCACAAAAATATCAGATCTGTGAAAATGAAAGTGATAACGAAAACCAGTAAAACTGAAGACTATTGCTGCGGCCTGGTTCCCGCCAGTTGCCGACCAAAATATTTACTGCCTTTGTTTATGTTTTTGTTTATAACCTACTATGTCTTTTGTTTGTGTTTAGGATATTTACCATGTTTCCTTTGCATTTCTACGTTCATCTCCATGGGGATGGTATTACACACAGTGCCCTTCTTGCACATAAACTGATAGCTGCCAGACCAGAGGGGAGCCGTAGTAGTCTTCGGTTTTACCATATTATATATTACCAAGTTCGGTAGAACTAGGCAACAGCTCTGCATGGGATACTACTTTGGAAATTGATTTTTCCTATAGTATTTTGGTTATTTTTTGGCGGCCGACTGTAATTAACATGTGATTAACTCAGAACAGACAATTTATTGTAAGCTGGGCATCTTGGAATGCTATCACACATGTGCAGTATTATGAGGGAGCTTTTGGTAAAAAGTGGAGTTTCCTTCACCGGGAGGTCTGGGGGGGGGGGCGGAGACCCCGGCTAAGTAACAGCCTACTAAGCTAGGTTAGGTTAGGGTACGTTAGGTTAGTGTAGTTCCTTTTATAATAGGTTTCCTTAGCCAATCCCTTCTTGAACATATGGCTCCCTGATGACTTTCGCATGCGCGGAACCGTTCCATAACAACAACATGGCAGTCAGGTCTTTCTCCCAGTTATTTCCCCCACCCTAAACCCCGCGTCTCCAAAGGATCCTCAACTATGTTGGGCAGAGATGAGGTTAACAATAACTGACCGACAATAAACACAAGCACCTCCTTCATAAGCAACACAATGTAAAGGGAAAAATCAATTTCCAAGGTAATAGTCGGTGAGGAGCTGTTGCGTCTTTTTACCCCAAGTTCAAAATACGATTCTACCATATATAGAATTACACTGATATATCCTACTACTGATATTTACGCTGAACAAAGCACACTGAATCAATATGCAAGCGTCCTACTTGATTAACAGATCAATTTTTGTATATTTAATTACCTCTCAAATAGGACGTGGGTCACGAAGACTTCAGCTGCAAAACCACAACAATAACAAAAGTCTTCTTCTTTTCCACCCAATGAAAACTTTAGTCCACTCGTTTTATTATACTATATTTAGGAAGGATTTTTACAGGCTCATTTACATATATATCTGAATAGATAGAACAGATTTTCGACACGCAGAGAGTTATTTTTTTAGTTGAAGTCTGTGACTACTAAGCAGAACTTACACCTTCAAGAATGTCAGTTATCTAATCTCTAAACAATGCAACGAAGAGTGTGGGTTAGACATTGAGACGCCATAACATTCGTGCGGAATTTCCATCACCTACTTAGATTTCGTGCGGAATTTCCATCACCTACTTAGATTTTGCATTATGCCGGTGTCATTTAGTTATTAAGCCTCCTATATTGGCAGTGGCAGAAGACCCTTGCATTTTACAGCCTGGTTATACGGAAGTGATGTTCAACTAGCTTGGTAACTCCCATCTTTTTGTGTAAACAAAATTACATTTGATTCTGTTTGCATTTCTCCCTATCTTTCTATCATATTCTTTTCACTTTACTCGCTTATGTCCTCACATTTTAAAGGGTAAAAAAAAAAAGGTAACCCAGTGCATACCAAGGAGTTTGAATATGTACGTAAGCTCACAATGACCCATACACGAAGTGCTAAAGTTTGTAACGTACACAGGAGGGGTGCCATATAATGCCAATTAATGCAGTGTTACTCTCTGGTAAATCACAATTTGTCACATTTTCCTTTTACTCTTAGTAGAATTTTTTACTAAAAAATTACCAACTTTTGTCGTGGTGCACCATGCGATGGTTTAGATAGAGTCTTTTATTGATTCGTTTATTTTCTAAGAGTCTAATCTTGTTAATAAAGGACTCAAATGCTTTAATCTTAATTCACAGTATCTGCATTCGATTATTAGCTGTTATATTTATTTCAAAGTTAAACTTGAACTGGACCTCTGTGCAAATATTTCTCGTGAGAGCTTGGAAGAGGCTTAACAATAATAACTGATAAATGCTTTGAAAATTCGAGAATAAAACAACTTGTTCCTTTTAACAAATGAGCGTAACACAACACTCGAACAAAATGTGATGTACAGTATGTACAAATGAAATATATCATAGCTTTTATATATATTATTGATGATGTACTTTTTAAACAGAAACACACAGCATGAGGCTGAAACAGCAATATACATCCAAAAGAACTAGCACTCAATGAAAAAAATTAATCAAATGAAGCAGCCACTAATTTAAAACAAAGTCACGAAATTACGTGATAAACGAAGAATTTCCTTTGCAAGGATACAAACAGAGTATGATAAAAACCTACGGTGATAAACTCTCAAAAGTTTATAAAAAAATATACGGTCAATTCAATATAACAGCTAAAGCAGACGTATTTCATACTTGTAACCAATCATGGTGCTATACATTAGTTGAGTGCATGTGTAATCCTAATTTAGGCGAATGAATGTATTAACGAACGAGTTAATGAATGCATGAATCATGACATTTAGGCTATAAAGATAAAGAAATAAAGGGTAAACCCCACAGCTGCACTACGAAGTAACAGCCATAGAGACTCGACAGCAAGATGGAAGGAAGGAAGCGGGAATGGAGGTAAAGTAAAAGGCTAAAAAGTCAGAGCTAAGCATCTCTAGGACTAATGGTATCAAACAGTATTAATTTTTTTTGCTACATAAAATATCGCAAATCTTTTATGAGCAAAATTCTATTTTTGAGATTTCCGGTGCAAATTTGATCACTCTGTCTCGTGACTCTTCATAAAAGGATCTTTCAGGCTCAGAAGACTCACAATGGAATCCAAGAAAAGGTTAACTTCCGAGGAAAAGAATTTACACTTGGAGACTTTACAAACGATGATGATTCACCCAGACGTCAAATCTTCATTAAGCTGCCTAGGTTCCCTCGCTGTGGTTGAAATGATCTACATTTTACTTCATTCCCTCATCGTGGACGAAGAAGTCATGAAAGGACGCGAATTCACCTGTTCTTTTTTCATCCTTTGCGGCTCCTTAACATCCCTGGCGTTTGGTCATCCTCCTCTGGAAGAGGATAACTCCACTGGCAGAGAAATTCATCCTCCAGATCTGGTCACTGTAAACTTTAGCTTCTTTCCAGAGCCCACGGCAAGTTCTCCTCCAGACCTGAGTCAGATGAAGTCCATCAAACTCGACCGCAACATGATGTCCACAGTGAAAATTTGCAACCATCACCTGGAAGTCTTGTTCGATTCAGGTACGACGAAGTCGGCGATGAACCTGAAAACTGCAGTTAAACTCGGACTGTCTAAATACCTCCTTGATCCACGACCACACACCGTGCATTACGTAGATCACAGCAGTCACACCAGAGCTTGGTCTCTCCCAAAGGAGAGAGTGGAGATGTACAACGGAAGAGCCGTCATGGTGGATTTCACTGTTGTTGAAGAGTTCGACGAACCCGTTGTCATTGGTGCCTCGATCTTCGACGAATACCAGTGTGTTCAGACCTACAGCTGTCAATCTGATGAAACAACGCTGTACTTTGGCAGAAAAAGACGTGAAAAACAAACTCCCGAAGGATATGCCGAGTACACAATGCACGGTGTCTTGGAGGGGGACAGTGCAAGGCAATTCGTTAATGTACTGCTCGATACAGGGTGCTTTGGTGGTATTCTCATGGACACAAGAGTCCAAGACATTATAAAACCACACGGCACATATTCACCTAAACAACGGTTATGCTTACAAGTGAGTTGCCAGCTCACCAACACAGGCAGTACCCCAGCTCACAAGACTCGTGTGCGAGTGATGCCTCTTGTCTTCGATGATGTGGTTCTCGGAAACGATTTCTACAGAAGACACAACTGTATTTTGGATTTCGGCGAACGCCAAGCTTACTTAGACACTGGAAATGGCAGTTATTACAGAACTCAGATGGTTTATGGACGTAAACAGAAGAGGAGTTGGACTTGCCTGGAGCAACCGGCCCTGTATTAGAACAACTTTTCAGAGGACGACGACGTCGCAGCATGGGAAACACCTTCATTGGTTTGGAGAGTAGGAATTCGGAAGAAAAACAGTTTTTTTATTTCTTTTTTTAGGAGACAAAGCAATTAACATCTTTCTTGGCTTGTGATTTCCCGAGTTCACGGTAAAACTAAGATCGCAGATGATGCAAAGAGGAAACTTTTTAAAGGCAAAAATGTGCATTTAGCACTCAGACACGGTTAATAATCTGAAAGATGGAAATTAGTTTTTAATGTGATGATTTTTTGTAAGGAGAATTTACTTTATTAATATAGTGGTAATAAATCAGGAATTACATATTGTCTTTTTCTGTCCTTCTTTTGCCCATTTCATTGTTCATGTGTAACATTATTATAATTTAATTTTCTTATAGAACGAGTCACTAAGACAAACTTAAAATAACATTTTACATATATAACCTTTTATATATACAATATATATACGTTATATATATAAAAGGTTATATATGTAAAATATATATATTATACATTTATAATAATAATTTCCAAGTGGATACAGATCTTTCTTTCCTCCCGGGGTGACGTTAGGGAATCTGGGAATTCCAGAGGCTTCTGGGGATTTCGAAGGCTTCAAGACAATTCGCGCATGTGCCGAACTACAAAGTCTCCAGAAACAACCTCCGAGATGCTTCAAATAATCGTGAAGCCTTCAGAGGCAGCAAGTGCCATATTTGAAAAGCAGGGTAAGAGAAAGCAAAGACTATGGTGAAGGGACCTTGATATCAATGCAGATCGTTTAAAAGGAGACGATAAAGAAGCTAAGACAGAACTTCCTGAAGAAAACTGCACCGCAACAATGGAAATGGAAATTCAGAAGAGGACGAGAAGACAAGAAGAAGGCCATAATCAGGATGGGGTCCAAAAGCTGCCTAAGCAAGCCCTCCTCAAAGGACAAGAGTGAGGCCCAGTCTCTTAAGGGCAGCCTTGAAGGGAAGGGTCCGACCCAGAGGCTGCTTCCTCGGAGGAAGGCAGGTATCCTGCCAGGCTGGGGAAGCGGGCCTGGAGAGGGCCCAAGAACTTCAAGGATGAGGCCCAAAAGACCCTAAGGCTCGCCAGTCTCTTAAGGGCAGCCTTGAAGGGAAGGGTCCGACCCAGAGGCTGCTTCCTCGGAGGAAGGCAGGTATCCTGCCAGGCTGGGGAAGCGGGCCTGGAGAGGGCCCAAGAACTTCAAGGATGAGGCCCAAAAGACCCTAAGGCTCGCCAGTCTCTTAAGGGCAGCCTTGAAGGGAAGGGTCCGACCCAGAGGCTGCTTCCTCGGAGGAAGGCAGGTATCCTGCCAGGCTGGGGAAGCGGGCCTGGAGAGGGCCCAAGAACTTCAAGGATGAGGCCCAAAAGACACTAAGGCTCGCCAGTCTCTTAAGGGCAGCCTTGAAGGAAGGGTCCGACCCAGAGGCTGCTTCCTCGGAGGAAGGCAGGTATCCTGCCAGGCTGGGGAAGCGGGCCTGGAGAGGGCCCAAAACTTCAAGGATGAGGCCCAAAAGACCCTAAGGCTCGCCAGTCTCTTAAGGGCAGCCTTGAAGGGAAGGGTCCGACCCAGAGGCTGCTTCCTCGGAGGAAGGCAGGTATCCTGCCAGGCTGGGGAAGCGGGCCTGGAGAGGGCCAAAGAACTTCAAGGATGAGGCCCAAAAGCCCCTAAGGCTCGCCAGTCTCTTAAGGGCAGCCTTGAAGGGAAGGGTCCGACCCAGAGGCTGCTTCCTCGGAGGAAGGCAGGTATCCTGCCAGGCTGGGGAAGCGGGCCTGGAGAGGGCCAAGAACTTCAAGGATGAGGCCCAAAAGACCCTAAGGCTCGCCAGTCTCTTAAGGGCAGCCTTGAAGGGAAGGGTCCGACCCAGAGGCTGCTTCCTCGGAGGAAGGCAGGTATCCTGCCAGGCTGGGGAAGCGGGCCTGGAGAGGGCTCAAGAACTTCAAGGATGAGGCCCAAAAGACCCTAAGGCTCGCCAGTCTCTTAAGGGCAGCCTTGAAGGGAAGGGTCCGACCCAGAGGCTGCTTCCTCGGAGGAAGGCAGGTATCCTGCCAGGCTGGGGAAGCGGGCCTGGAGAGGGGCTCAAGAACTTCAAGGATGAGGCCCAAAAGACCCTAAGGCTCGCCAGTCTCTTAAGGGGCAGCCTTGAAGGGAAGGGTCCGACCCAGAGGCTGCTTCCTCGGAGGAAGGCAGGTATCCTGCCAGGCTGGGGAAGCGGGCCTGGAGGGCCCAAGAACTTCAAGGATGAGGCCCAAAAGCCCCTAAGGCTCGCCAGTCTCGTAAGGGCAGCCTTGAAGGGAAGGGTCCGACCCAGAGGCTGCTTCCTCGGAGGAAGGCAGGTATCCTGCCAGGCTGGGGAAGCGGGCCTGGAGAGGGCCCAAGAACTTCAAGGATGAGGCCCAAAAGCCCCTAAGGCTCGCCAGTCTCTTAAGGGCAGCCTTGAAGGGAAGGGTCCGACCCAGAGGCTGCTTCCTCGGAGGAAGGCAGGTATCCTGCTTCACTTTTTCCTGTTATCTTTATAGATTCATCAGATTGCAGGATATTAAGGACTTCATATACACAGTATTATACAGTTTGGAAGATCTTTTCTTCCAAACTGTTAGTTTTTGTACTATTTTTCTTCGAATTGTAAGTTGATTGAGCTGGTTATTTCTTGTTTTCCATTTTCTAATTTAGTTTCTCTTAGGACATACTTGTTCTACCCGGTGGCATCTTCGGTTCTGTGTGGTCAAATAGAAAATGGACTTTCTTTTGATTTTAGCCTTTTACTTTACCTCCATTCTGCTTCCTTTCTTCAGTCTTTCTCACCAATCACTTCAACTCCCTTTCCACTGTCTAAAACATTGAATGGCTAAAAGTGACCATCACTTGGCTTTCTAAGCTAGTTTTTATTAATCAATCAACCAAATCAGTTTTTCTTGTCTTCTTCTAATCGCGTCTCTCCCGTTTCCTCTTTGATCCTTCTGTTTGCCTGTTTTTAATTTGTTGGAAATGGCACTTCTCTTTTTGGATATCTGGTTGATGAATAAATCGTACGTTTCACTGAATATGCCTTCCATGTTTCTAATACCAGAAATCATGACCAACTTCCCTTCTCAAGAATGGATTCAAAATGGCTCACGGTTGGGTCTCGTCTTGACCTTTTCTCTTCTTTTTTCAGTTTAGAAACTTGCATGGCTTCAGTGTACATGAAGACCGTCTTTGTCGATTTGGTTCTTGAATAATGGGCCAAAGTAGTCCACTTGAGTCAATGTCTCAAGTATTTAAAGTGCTCAATAACTGTGCCTTGCTAAAAACTGTCCTAGCATTTTCCCCTTGCCTACCATGAAACTGCACCCACAGTTGGATTGAACCACTCTCTCACAGGAAACCCTTAGGCTTATATCCACATAGACTACATGCTCCTAGTGCCCTGTGGGTCATCAGTTCATCAAGATCAGCCCAAGCAACGGGAGTTAAGCTTGGCATTTGATTTTCACATCACTTGACCCCTTCAAACTACTTGAATTTTGGAGCGAGGAAGCTCGCCATTCAACCTCATCTTCATGTGTTAAGAGATCAACAGGCAGTTAAAGCTGCACAGGAGTCATGAATCAAAGAGCGGCTCAGATATGTAAGGGTGGAAGAAACAAGTGATGAGGTAAAAAAAAAATAAAAAAAAAAAAACCTAGCCATATTAGTTTGGATGAACTTACTAGGCTAGATGATACATGTAAGAAATTTACTGACACAGCCAAAAGACTTGGGACCCTTAGGTCACTGAGCACTAGATATGACATGGTGGGATGATGCAACAAGGCGAACACTCCGCTTTCAACAACTACAAATACTCTTTTCATTAGTCGTTCATTGCTCTAAAGGTTATATCTAAAATATATAAGAAAATAAATTAGAAAAAAAGTTTTAAAAAGTACACAAGGAAGATAAATTATAAAATTGATTATCTCTAAAGATCTTATTAAAGGGCAACAGTTCTAGGTGGTTACTCTCCAAAAGCCCTTACCCAGTGACAAGGTGCTAGGAGTCTGGAAGGTTTTTCATTCAAAATTACAATTTCGTTTCTTGTACACCGTTTATAAAGGGTCCAGGACCTAAAGCTGTCAACAAGAAGGAATCTAAATAAGTCTCTTCCACACCAACCACAATGCTTTCTCCACTTTTCTCTTCGTATGTTCCATTTGGTTTCTTCCCACGCAGCTGTCCAAGTACTCTTTTTACTTTGGTCTAGTCGTTACCTCTCATTCAAGAAAACATCCTTCACGGAGGTCCTATGAACTAATAAATACACTGGATGTGTTGTTAAAAGTACACAAATTCATAATAATGTAATTTACCGATTTATATTTTTCACGTCGGTAGTTCACTTTGCTGTCAAATGGTAACTGCATGTACCTATTTTGGATCACGCCTGGCAGCCTCCGCTCTTAATTGTGTTATGAACACATAGGATGGTGAAGACAAGTACAGTACTCTTAATGGCTTCGACAGCTTTATTTCCCGCTCAGGTTTGATGGTACAGATACATTAAAATTTAAGACAGTAGTTCGCTGTACTTTGTTTTCTTTTTTTTCCCGTTGAAAAGTCTTATTTGAAAAGTCTTACTATATTCCACACTTACTGCAAAAAGCTATTTTTTTTGTTTACCTGTAGTAGTGTGCAATCAAAGTGCATTAACTTTACATACTCATCACAGTGTCGCTGAAACTTCAAAATGCTCCACCTCCCTTCTCATTACTTTTCCAAACCATCTCAAATTCTTGAGAGTGCAGTCAACAAGCAATCTGTCTAACGGGAGGAAAATGAATAAAAACATCATTTCAATAAATATTTATTTTTAAAACACAAATCCCCTCATTTTCAGAAGCTTATAATATTACATCAAGTGTACCGAGTTGGTGTGGTTGAAGCGATGCAAGACACGAGCGGAATGAACACGGGAATAGGTAGGCAGCAGCAGGGGTTTTGTTGACCTTTAACGTTAGACCTCCTGCTGTCCACTTGTGTCCAAGATGCCCAGCCATGCACCGCTGAGTGGTGGCTGGGCAACCAAGGAGGCAGGGCAAATAAAGCGGCATCCATTATTAGCCAAACATTGGCACCAATGGTTGCCCTTTCCCAAAACAACTGACCAAGGGGGGGCCTGGGTCCTTCAGGGGGGAGACTGGGGCCTTGGCCCCCCCATACCAAACTTGCCCTGGGGCCTTGAGACGCCATGCCCCCCAGGGCCGGGGGATGCCCCAAGAAGGGCAAGGCGGGAGCAGGCTTGAACGCTGTGTACCAGGGCAAGACGATAAAAGGGCGGTCAACGTTGTCGCCTCCCCCGCTCGCATCTGCATGCTACGTGTCGGCCACTCAAAAATAAAAGTTCAGTTGAAACTTTGGTACATTAGGGTTTTAATGGGACAAAGTCTTTTTTTTTTTTAATACACATGATTTAATTAACTCGTCATTTCAAGTCCATAAAATTAATATAATGAAAAAAAAAAAAAATATAATACCTTAATGTTCTGTACAACTACAAATTGACATATTCTGCAACCTGAATAATAATAATAATAATTATAACAAGTATACAAACGATTGGAAGGTAAAGGCTCATTTCCAGGGCTGTGTGTAATAAACTAGTCTCCCAACTAATTATACAAGCAGCCCAACAAACATGACAACATGTAAGCTGAAGCACACATGCCACGTGCACGCTTCATGCGTACTTCACATGGCAGGGGGATTGAGCTAAGTCTACGCTGCCGGCAAAGCTTCTTCGTGAGCCACTTTGCCATTTCAGCTCGGCTGTCTTCCTGACCAGCAGCTGATCCGTGTTGTTCGTCACATCGGCCCAAAAATGATGGCACCAGAGACTAGAATTAGCACACAGCCCTTTCGGTAGGGTGCGCCAAGCTTTTGGAACATTTTTTTTAATTTTTTTATTATTTTTTTGTCCATGGTCAGTTCATTTACTCTGCATCCGTACTTTCGCCACCTTTATCTCTTGGAGCACTAGGGGAATTCTTCCCAGCTGGCTCCTTCCATACACCTAAAAGTTATTATTACAGACACATATATACAAGTAACATGAGCAGCGGTCAACAAATCAAGTTGGAACCGGCCCACACTGACTAGTGCTTCCGTCTTCGACTCTCAACATCATTCAACAATCACCACTCACCATGATCCTCTCAAACTACTATCAGGACAGTGATGGACACATTTGTAGGCACACCCTCGTGCCCCAGGATGCATTGTACACACTCACATACAGTACAAGCTGATTATCAGTAAATGGCTGAGGGATGATCCAGAACGTGATCCGTCCTGGGGTTCACCCTCGCTAAGCCACAGGAGTCTTAAGTCTCAGCTCCGAGTCGGCTAACTTTGAATTGCACTTTTCGACGCAAGAGTAGATACTGTATCTGAGAGCCAAGTCTTTAGCACCTCGCCAATTTCCTTCTGCGTCACTTGGTGGGCATTGTCGGTGCCTGGCATGACTTCTTCCACCATGGTGAATAGCTTCGGCTAACAATAGACATGTAAAATCCATATTTGCTACAAACATATCACAAGCACTGATGTTCAAACAGTGAGATTTTTCAAATCTTACAGATATTTCCTTGGCATACTCAAATATTGACCGGCCCAAAATTAATGGCAATAAAAACCACACACACACACATTCATTTTTTTTTTTTTTGCTATAAATTCCAGCTTCTTGGTCTTCTCGAGTACTGCTTCTGTCGTTGTTCCAGCTCCGATGTGATGTTTGCCTACTCTTGCTCACTTCACTGTCACTCTCTGGACGCCATACAACTCTCGGCAATTAGGCTGCTCTTCTTGGATTGCTTCCAGTAGAAGTTTATTTACTTTTTTATCATCATTTACTGAGAGAGAGTCCAGATCCGTTACATATGAGGTGAATAAATCTTATATGGCTGCTAACACCTCATTCTCTCTTTGCTTTCTCAACCCCATTAAGAAACTTTGCAGGCCTATACACCATGGGAACTCCACATGGCCATTTACATATCACGTCAACGTACATTAGATAATATTACAAAGTTAGTTATTAACACAAAAAATATCCTAACAATCACCTGTAAGGCAAGCAAACTTTCCTGCTGGGGTCAGAAATCATCAAATTTTGTCATGATGGTTCTTCTCTACACATAAAATACAGCTCCGTATTGCACACATGTAGCAGCGGCTGTGTGTGGCTTAAGCGGCACGCACATCCCCATGCGTGAATCAGGGCTTTGGGAGCACCATTACGACCAGGGAGCACTCGGCTCGTTGGCAGCGTTGGTAAATGAGCACAGGACATGGGTAGGGGCGGTTACTGGCAGCATTGCAATAGCCCCAAAGGAGAACCAGTCGTGGCTTGGGGAACCGCCCCTTTCCGGGTGTATTGAGACATTAGGTTAACAAACACTGTGTACGCACGTGAGGATTTGGAAATTGCGTACGTTACAAAAAACTGGAACTAATTTTCAAGGCCCTTTGGCATCATCAAAACATCCTCTAAAATCAGGCATTTTGCAAATAGCTAAAAGCTGTCCCAAAAAGGATGGTTCAACTTGGAAGGGAAACTTGCGGCTCTCACACAAAATCTTTGGAAAAAATATATGTATGAAAAAGAATAATATCAAGAGCCTTCATATCAACTCATTCATTTGGGACACTTGAAACTTTTACATACAAAATTGAATGCCTTCATTTACATAGATAAGTTTATGTTTTCTTTTGTTTTTGTTATTTTTTTGTAGAGGAAGTTATGACCTCAGCAAGCACCCCAACAACAGAGGAGGGCAGGTGCTGCGGTACCCTCCCTCTTCTTCGTGTGTCTACTCCCAATTGGCGATGTTGTGGCTCTACGTTACACCAAGTTGTATTCTTTTAAATTTAGCTGCAAGATGGTGTCTTTGACTGCAGCGAAGACAAACCTAATATTTTCAGTATCTGAAAGAAAAACGATTATCATATCAACAGGACATCAAAATAATATGAGAGTAAATAAGACCTACCAAAGACTATTCCTGATATCTAAACACTAACATAACTCTTCAAGACCACTGAAAAATTTATCAAAACAATGAAAATATTAATCTAAGAAAATGAGGGAGAAGAAGCAGCAAAGCCATACAAAGCTAGACTCAAAACTTAGAATCTTTATTCTCATGAAGATTTTTCAGAAAGTTTAACCAGACCACAATCAAAAGAGTCATCCCCTTAACCTTATCCCTCCAACATACAATCTTTTAAATGAAAGTTATTTTGTTTACAATGATCAGAAGCAAGAGGGGTGCTTCTGAGGGGTGACTTCAGAAATGTTTGGGTGGTTTAAATATATAAAAATTTTAATATATACAACTATTTTGTAACCATAAAGGGAAAAAACCACTAGAAACACAACAGCAATATTACTGTCATACAACTTGAGGTGTTCTGAGGTTATTGAACTAAAACACATTCTTCTAAAACTTGACAAAAATCCACTACTTGATCAATTAAATGTTGTGGCAAAAATTGTACAATCACTAGAAATATCTAAAAGATTACAGTATTAAGGAAGTGCAAGAGCATTAAATACAAAAGTACAACATACTCTTGACAAAAGATTTCCACAAGATAAATGCAAAATACTACTCTAATAATTATGTGACAAAATACATTATGATAAACCCAGCAGTATTAAGCCTCCAATAATCAATAAAAATTGTACTTTCCTATCAAACAGGAGAAAACTGAAAGAGTTGGATTAAGCACATTTTGGTATAAACATCAACTACTTTTTGAAAATAATTACATTACATGTTAAACAAAATTTATGTCAAAAATGAAATGCCACACTAAATCAAATCTTCTAGCATTAATAAATGAACTCCCAGATTCATCAAATTTTACGAGAAAAAATTACAAAAATACTGCAGGATTACAATCATAAGATTAGCAATCACTCTGTCATTAATTTATCTGCACTGACCAAATCCACAAATTTTACGAGAAAAAATTACAAAAATACTGCAGGATTACAATCATAAGATTAGCAATCACTCTGTCATTAATTTATCTACACTGACCAAATCCACAAGCTACAAGGCAAAGTTTGATAGTTTGTTAACTATCTAACTGTACTTAAGTAGGTACAGTGACCGTAACTATAGGCTACAAAGTTAATGATAATACTATGTATCAAATTGCCGTGATCAAATCTACAGGGTCCCAAGCAAAGTCTGTAAACTATTTTACAGTATCAAAGATGAGATACAAAATCTACAAGCTAAACTGACGACCATTCCAACCTTTCATAAACGAAGGACAGAAGATGCAACAGAAAGTTCTCTTAAGCAAGATTGTATTCCTTCAGAGCGTTCTGCATGATAGTATCCTTTACAGCACAGAACACAAGCTTGATGTTCTCAGTATCTTAGGGTTATATCAAGAGTACCACAATCAAGATGCATGCACGCAGTTTGTGTACAGAAAAGTAAGGCGCGAAAGTTCACGACATCAGTTGGAATGATGCCCAGAAATCACGTTTTTCAAGACAACGGCACAGTCAAATGTTTTTTTATTCCCAAGGAACAGCAGCAATCAATTCATGGACATAGTTCAAGAAATTATTGACAATAAAACCAGGATTTTAATTCATGCAGAAGCAATTGGAAGGCAGAGTGTGAGGTGACAGCCAGCATGCAAAGAAATGAAAAGAAAAACATGTTAGTAATTAAAAAAACAAAAAGTTAAATCATTCAAATAAGGAACATATAACCGTCTGTGATTATTTTCAGAGATCAAATCAATTTTATTAATCAAAGAAGTAACTAAATGCAGACTGTCTTGAAGAGACTTACACCTGTTACACTTCCAACATACAGAAATCAAAATGGAAGTTCATGCATTCCTTAATATCTCAATTAATAATCAGATAATATAAAGTCATATTTTATGCACATATACAGTAAAAATTATTAGGTCTGTCAGATTCTGTACACTCAGCTTTTAATTTGTTTGGGAATTTTTATTTATTCTGCCACTTTAGTAATATAAAATCTCATTGGTAGTAAGGGCAGACTTAAATCAGTAAACATTTCAAATGTCACGAGTTACACTGGAATATTATGAATAACTGGTATAAATTAAATGTATTGACATGTAGATTGGCTATGTCACCAACATTCTAAGACCCCTTACTTTTCAACTACTACCGCTATTCATACTGTCGTAAGTTTTCTGTTCATGTGCATAATTGCTGGTCTTTTTGAAATAATCACAAACTCACAAAAACACAACACTCAAACCATGCATGATTAATTTTCAGTTTAAGCAATTAAAAAAATCAAGCTTGAAAGATATTAAAAAAAAAAAAAAAAGCCCACAGGGGGGCAAAAAGGAGAATTGTATACCACGTAACCTCATCACATCGCCACCCCTTTAAGGACATGCCCAACAGGCAAGAGAAGAGGACATGACAGAGAGCATGCTGGCAGCGTTACTAACTCCTTGCAATTCATTACCTGTCGCACATGTGAAATGTGAATATATTATCTTCTCTGGATCAGGATTTAATTCTACAAACATCCGTAGGATAAACTCCCTCGCAGCAATAGCATCCTTCTGTGGGCCTGAAATAGTTGGGGTCATTCAACAGAAGTTCGGGTTCATGGTAGAACACAAAGGTGTACAAAATACATAACCAGCTGGAGATACTGCCTCCTCTTCTAGCTCCAGAAAGAAAGCTTGTAACAGAACTTGAAGGTTAGCATGAAATTTACAGTGAAATAGACATTTCTACTCAATTTATGTTCAAGTCAAATCAGATCTTATACCGCTACTTTGTACAGTTCTAGCAAAAGGACCATACACAAGAAAAACAGTACCTATGCTGTACCAAGTGATGTCTATTACTTTGCTTAATACTAAATACTGTACACTAATCCCACATAATTCTGAATAGGAGGAAGACCTTTCATGTGATGAAAGCCAAGTATTCTACAGAGAAGTCAAAAGCCAAATACGGTACAAAATTATGGTATTAACAATTACAAAATTTCCTCCAAAAGGTTTTGTTATGACATACAGTGAACAAAACCTAAATCATCCATTTCAAGACAAAAGACTGGATATCTCGATTTCATCCCTTTCCTTAACAAGGATAAATATATCAGTTAAATCTCAGCTGAATAAACAGTCATTCACACACAGTATAAATTATTTGTAAAAGAAAAAATGCATTAATTACAATTTAGCCTATTTTGTGGTCATGAAATCATCCCTGACATTTCACCCCAAGTTAAAATGAAAACTTCAATCAGGCGGTACTATTTCAAGTATGGGCAGATATTGCAGTTTCTAGCAGGGTACAGTTTCATTTTTCAAGTGTCTGAGCAACAGTTCAAAGTGATCTTGAAGGCCCAGATGCCACCTGCTTTTCATTACTGATATACATAGTTTCTTTATATTGTGTTTCTGTAGATCTTGTTTACATATTGAGTGTTTTTAAGTGATTTTCCCTCAGTTCCTACAGCAGAGGAAGCAATTTCTTTAGGCTATAACTTGGATAACAATTGGATATAATGGCTGGAGTCCTCTTGTGACGGTAGTTTGCTGATACTTGTGTAAATAATGCCTTTCTTTTGTCTGCAGAGCAATGCAAGTAATGCTGCTAGGTTTACTTTTCGGCCCTCCTATATACTTTGTTAGGTTTTGTACATTTTGGTATTGGTAAGCGGGAATTAAAAATGTCTGGGATCATTATTGTGAACTGAAAAGGGCTCAACTTTTAGTAATGGATTTGTTTACAAACTTTACTTAATTTTCCTAAAATATATTCATTCACTCACCAAAATACCAACTGGACTACTCACAATTATCTGGAGCAGAATTTACACTTTTAGACAAAAACCTTGTCAAACACAATAAACAAAAGAAAACCACTTTATTGTAACCTTGAGGAAACTGTTCACAATTCCTTTTAAAATGAATATTATAAATAATTTATAGCACAGCACCTAATTTTCACACACTAAGTAAAAGGAAAGGTTCGTTAATGAAACCTTGATAAAGCTGTTTAGACTCTTTTCAAATGAGAAAGCATAAATGAATAATTCACAGCATGGCTCTCAATTTATATCCAAACCATGACAACAAGCAGTATACTGTTTGAACACAAAAGCTATGGCTGTAATTATACAAGAATGAAGATTATTACTCAAACTATGCACAAACAAAAACGCTCCCTACTCTAAATCACGTCCCAAAAGCCTAGAAGTTATCCTAATGATAGATCTAACAAGAGTACTGCACTAATTCCAAATATCTACAGATTTGAGGTAATGGGTAGAGCAACAGGTACTTGGGAGGAGAATCGCCTTCGCCTCGACGAAGTTCTACTCTCAACCAGCGCTAGAGGCGCTCTAATCAAAGCCAATACAGTTCAACTCATTCTCAGAACGATATGAAGACCATAACCAACCTGTGGCACAAGTAAAGTGAGAGTAACACATTCGGTCTGGGTCAGGATTCTGCGCAAGATACACTTTCAAAATAAATTCACGTGCACCTACGTGATCTTGCTTGGGCCCTGAAGGTTGCAACAGATACAATTAGTAAAACCTAATGAGATACTCAGAACCTACACAAAGTTAAAAAGAAAATGTTTTTCTGTTACCCAATATATCAGAAAATTTTGAGTACTGTACTGCAACTAGTGCTCTCTAATATAACCTGACTATATCAGGATGAAATAACATCTGGCAAAGTTACACTGCACTCCATTATGTAAAAAAAAAAAAAAAAAAAAGCAATGCCTAACAAACCCTGAAGTATCTTGACACTGTATACTGTACACAGTCTTTTTATTCCTCTTTAGAAGTGTTCACTTGCAAATAACATACTGTATTTCGCCTATATAACAACCACACTACAAACCATACCACTCCCATACAATAAATGCTTTCACAATTGAAACATTTCATGCACTACAAACATATGTGCCTTGTGATTAATACACAGTTTTGGTACTTTTACAATGAACAATGTACCACACTGATTAAACCTGATATATATTCAATTCAATTTGCTCCACACGATAATGAGGGAGCCGTTGTTAAAATTGTTTATTCTGGCTATTAATGCTAATGTTTACTGGTACACCTCAGAATATTCTCAAACTGTTAAGGAACTGTTTACAAAGTATGTACAAAGATACTGTAAGTTTTTGTAATGTTGATATATAGTAAAATACCTTTCAGTCAAAAAAAGAAAACTTGATAAATAAAAAAACTGGAAATAATAATTTCATATTTATACAAAATAATAAGGTGAAACTGAAAATTCTTTTTCACGCCTCATTCACTCTGAAAACAAATATTTAATCACTAACTTTTTTCTATCTTAACCCAATCTTTGGAAGTATGGGTAGATCCTTAACCTACCATGTAATAGTTATTTCATCAGGAGAATTTTTTTTTTTTTTTTAATATCTGAGGCTGTAATAAACTAATGTCAGATACTTTAATTGGATACCTCTCAACACTTTAAAAACATGCTTTTTTTTTTACTGTGTCTGTTTGTTGATGTGTTTTATGAAGAACACACAAAACACAAGAGAGGTACCTTCTCGGCTAACTTACAAGAAAGTTTAAAGAGTTCAGAAAGTATCTCTTTATCAGGTAAAAGTATTTTAAAATCACTAAGTAAAAATTCAAGAACAGGATACTCTTAACACAGCCATACTGACCTAAAACCAACATTCCTTACTGAAAAGGGCACTCCACAGCAACAAGCAAGTGGCAATATTCACTACCCGCCGAAAATACGTCAGTCTAAGTTTACAACCACATGCAAAACCTATGCTAGTTTTACACCTGTCTTTTCAGTGCAGTTTTAAACTGCTGGAACAATTGTGAGACCAAAGACTTTATTCTCAATATCCAAGCCAAACTTGCAGAGCAACAGACAACTCCCCTATTTATTTCCATGAGTTAGAACTAACCTCTTTTCATGATCACAGCAACAAAGAACATGATAATCAGACAAGCCACACAAAATAGGTATTCTTGCTAAGTTCAAAGTCATGACATGAATGGAGATGATATTAAACTCTCCTAATATACCATCTTCATGAAAAGAATGTGTTTACCATCTTTCTTATGAATTTGCCATAGCCAAAGATGTATAATGTGGATACTATGCTTCTCAACTATTCAAAAATAGTTAAATTTCAATTTATCATTCCCCTAAAATAGGCAAATCACAAAATTTTTCAGCAACCATTTACCTAAAACGTCCCTAAAAACTAACTGAAAGCACTGGAAGTTCTGTAAATCAAGTATCAATTGTCAAAAGTAAACACCTTCAGACATTGTTGCAATTCAAGTCAATGTAAAGATTAACATACTAAATGAAAAAATACAGTGAAGGTGCAACATTCAACATGCATTTTTTTCCTAAAACCAAGTACAAGAAAATGTGCCCACACCAACTTCCGACTTTTTTATTACGAGAACTACATAATCAACAACTTTTCATATTAACTATGAGCAGCATATGTTGGATTTCTTTTCAAAGTTTAATTTTGCCCATGTAGAAAATTTTCAAGTCCAAGGCACTAACAACACCAAAAAATTGACCTTCAAACCAATGTCTATATATCTAAAGCATATTGCTAAAAATAAATGAACATCCACTTCTTAGAGTTTCAGAGGTGGAAAAACATTCACTGCCTAATCTTCCTTCCTAAATTTAATACAGCGAAACTCACATGTTCAAGCTACAGGCAGAATTGTTGCATGCTCAATGACACAACTAACTTCATCAGCTGATTCTGTGAGTGATAAATGTAGACAACAGAAATAAAAAAGCTCTGACTCTTACAATTACTTGACACGAGAAACTTACCATCGTATTCTGGAAAATAGTCCACAAGATGTGAATACATAATTTTCTCCTCCAATAAATCCTTCTTGTTCAAGAAAAGGATGACACTGCTGTGCTGAAACCAGGGGTAAGTGATGATAGTCTTGAAAAGGGCCTTGGATTCCTCCATACGGTTCTGTGAGAAAGAGAAGAGCGCATGAACTAATACTGACTGAACCCCTTCTCCAAAAGCTCACAAACTCACAGATCAGTCATTCCCTTACAGTGCTTGTTTTTCATACTACCATCTGTTGTAAGTTTCTAAACACTGACATTGGGATGAAGTTGCTAGTTCTGTGTCCAAGCCCCAAGATGGGCATGGATGCCTTTACCAATGAATACACATACTTCAGGTATATGGAGATAACCAGTCAGGTCATTTGACTCTGAATGTGAATTTCACACAACAATGTGCAAATTCCCCCAAATCAGGAAATAACAGATAATGGTTACGGAAGATTCAGAAACGACATACTTTATTTTCTCTCTGTCACAAAAACAATTTCATTCACAGTTCATCAAGTGTTTGCAATTTTCTTAAGTTTTTGAAGGCCTTTCAACGTTACCTAATTTGGGAGGCTTATGACTATTTGGAAAAATCATAATAATTGGAGCAAGGTACAGATTGGTAAGAAGGAAGATAACATGGGGATCTGATGAAAAGAATGAAGCAGAAAGCAATGCGGCTGGAGCCCGAATCTGCACAAGATCCTTCAGTACCAACCACACTTTCCCACACAAGGCACACTGTAAGTAGTGCCCTCATAAAGACAATACATTATTGACTTTTATATAAGAAATACTTACAAAACTGGTATTTACAAGAAGTGCTGGTGGCAATTGCAAGACATCAATTTCATAAAACAAAACTTAATAAAATCAATTGTGCTGCTTGATCATAAAGTGCTGCAGAGCATAAAACTCAACACTAAAAAGAAAAAAAAGTACTTTTCCCAAGAAATCTCAATGACTTACATTTTTACAAAAGGATATTGAACAGCAAAATAACAACTGTGGAAATTTTCAGTATTATAATATGCCTCTCTCATCTGCTTCATCATAATTTGTCGCTTACTCAATATATATTATTCCTGAGTCAACTATCTACTAATCCTACAGGAAAAATAATTCTTGCTGTGTACAGGCCAAAACATCCTAGCAAGAAGTGAGGCAACTGCCATTTACAGTGTGCCTAGTGTGCTTTGGTCTCTTCCCACCTTGACCTTTCTAGCCTCTTCAACTACACCAGCAGCCCAATTTTTCACATCTTATTCAAGAACAAAATCTTCAGGCAAGCCCTGTGAGTGTCTCGATATGTCACTGTAACATTACAGTGAGAACAATAACCCACGTACAAAATTACCATAAAAAAGAGATGCAAATAAAACCTATAACCTATCACATATTTGATTACTCGGTGGTTAAAAGATATTCTTTTCAAAAGTGGTAAATCCATCAGAAGCTATGGAACACACAAAGAAGGGTCTAGCCATATGATAAGGGGAGACAAATAGTTATGAAAGTGGTATTTACCAAATTGGCAGGATGGCAACCAATAGAAAGGCCTAAAAGCTCATGGACGGGTGGTAGATGGCATACGAACAGCCTTGGAGGAAATAAGAATTCAGGCAGAAAGTTTACAAAACGCAACACTGTAGAGAACTATATCAGATGTCTAACCTTGATGACATATATAGCAATTCAAACGGTTAAGGACAACATTCATAACTAAATCTTAAGAGAATGCAGCAATATGAATGTAATCCCACTGTTTACTATGGATACGAACTCGTCTTCAGCAGCAGTATTACCGAGTCGTTTTCTACAACTGCAAAACCAAAAGGACCTAAGCAGCTGCTAAGTTCTTTTTACAGTGAATCATTTTATATAAAATCAAAAGTCAAGCAGGTCACCATAATCTATAATGAAATATTCTATGCAAAAGAAATGAGTATTACCTTGTGTGTGTTTCACGGATGAAAATTTATTAGTGCATTATATTTAAAAGGAATAACTGTATTCATAACTAAATTTGCATCCAATCAGTACCTAAACGTTATCTATTTAAATTTTTTTTAGAATGAAGAATGAAAATACATTTTTCATATTGTTTAAATTAAAGACAGGCCACCACTAATTGCCAAACAAGCCACTTCTGGCCCAGGGCCAAAAATGGTCACTTCATTTGATCATGAATACCTTACTTTTGACCTGAATACCTATTTTTTCAACTTATTTCTTTCTCCAAAACCAACTGTCATGTAAGAACACTTTCCTGTATGGTCTTATCTACCAACAATGACCTTGTCTGAACCTTCCTGTATAACAACAGCCCGAGAAGAACCCTAAAAGAGTTCAGAGGTCTGGTTAAAAAAATCATTTATAACTAACTAAATAACAACAGCCATGACATATAACCATGGCCAAGTACTTATCCACCTTATACACAATATACAGTATTTCCCTACCACCTCTTGCTGTCAAAAGTTAAGGCTTCCTGACTGGTTGCCTCATAGACCCAAAATATTGCCCAACGTGCAAAGAACATGTCACCCTCCATCAACTAGTACGGATGGAATAAGTTTAGAGCATTTAGATTACTTTATCCTTCCTCTGCAGATTCTAGTTAACTACCTTCTTTGGCAGCAAACTGAGAGAGGAACCTCGATACCTGAGAAATTTTGAAAACATTCTTTCTAAACAAAATAAGCTTAGAAGCTTAAATACACATCACTCTATTACACACTGCCATTAATGCAACTTGTACATGAAACTACCTTATAATAATAATAAAGTTAATACTTATATAACAATAATAATGATGTATCTTGGCACAATTACATTTTGTATTTCTAATGTGAGGGTATTGGATAGAACTACTACCATACAGCAAATCTGTTCACCTAATGATGGCCATTCCTTTACATAATTCTTAACAACAAAGCAAACAATTATGACTTAAAATGCCCTCATCCTCTCTGCAGACTTATGAAAAAATTACTAACAAATTAACTAAACCTTACAACTCTGTTATTTTAAAACTCAAAATCACTCACAATCAATCATCAGCCTAAGCCACTGTATCCAAACACAAACTTTTGGAATGAACAAGTGTTATTATACAACTGGTTGCAAGTGCATCAACCAAACTGTCAGAAAACTCCATGCATTTGCTACAACTAAGAGGAATTCTTACCTCATTGTCAGACTCAAACAAGATCTGGTCGTACTCTGACAGCGCCACCAAGAAAATGATGGAGGTGACATTTTCAAAACAATGGATCCACTTTCGTCGCTCAGATCGCTGACCGCCTACGTCTACCATTCTGTCAAAGACATAATGTGAACAAATGAGAAGTCTTTCCATGAGAAAGTCAGACACATATTCATAGGAACACTTGAAATGTATAATCATATTTGCACTCAAGCTTTTCTGCAACTTTCAATATGAGCATGCAGGCTTATCTACTCGACTGTAAGAGCATTTGAACTGTGGTACCCATTTGTTACAATTCTAATCTTTCATATTAAGTTTGCCTCAGGAATTTTTAAAGCAACAAATTTACAAGTAATGTGAACTGTATATATTTACAAATACACAATGGGACCGACTTGTAAAATTCTTCTCAACCTAAATGACATAGAACACACAGGAAGTCATAACAGTGGTTTAGTGGTTTACTACGAGATATGCATACGGTCACACTAGGTAAGATTAAGTAATGGAAGGAACAAACACACACGCGCACACACACACACACACACACACGGTAATGAACAGCATGAAGGCTGAGAGGTAACATGTAAAATGTACGGCAACAGTTCACTACAGGTACTCATTTGACTCCTGTCTGAGGTTAAGAAGTCCGCTCGACTGTACATTTATGGAGAGGTTGTTGGATGATGCAAAGTAGAACATACTTTAGCAGATGTCAGTGATTTAACAACGATACAATCTTATTGTGCGACGGATCTTTAAAGCAATCAAGTGCTCTGGAACTACAACTTCTCTACTTCTTCATCTCTGGCCTAAGGGCCTACGATTACATGTTCTAGCACACAAGGTCACTGGACATGTAGCAGCAGCATTAAGTTGGGAAAGAGCCACATGAGCAGCGAGTTGCCAGCTAAGAAGAGCTAACTTGCAACTGGCTGAAATACCCAACAACTAACTCCGTACTCGGAAAAACCCAGGTCATGCTAAGGAGCAGCACAATAAAATTGTTTACTTTTCATCACTGAAACTTTGGCTTAGTACTGGCCATGGGTGAAGAAGATTCTATGTAGAAGATTCCAATGGTGGATAGGGAATCAAGTACAAACTTTTGTCATCTTTTTAGAAAGCAATGGCAGAGACTCTATTCAAGAATAGAGACCGTACGTGGGTAATACAGGAAACATCTGGGAAGTGATTATATTTGAAAATAATCTGGTAGAGGAAACATATGGGTGGTGAGTGTAATTGAAACTCTGATGACGAAGAGCAATCTGAAAAAAGAATAAATAACAATGCTGACATAGTAAAGGGGGCGGGGGCTGGGGGGTGTAAAAAGGGACTCTACCGCAACAGGGTCAATGGCAACGTCACTGGAATGAACTCTATATATATACATAAATTTAATGTATATATATATTTATATATATATGGCACTGGGGGTCTAGTAGCTACTCTGTATTGATCAACAGGGGAGGAGGAGGGCCTCTAAAGCCAAGATGATTTTCTGATACCTAAAGATGATTGAGTCCAGATCAAAGGGATACTCAATAATCCCAGTGGTTGGTACTCGAGCCCTAAGAATATCCTGCTCGGTCGGTAAGAAGTCCGATGAAATGATACGTTCCAAATCATCAAGATAACTGCAAGAGAAAAATAAGTGGTCTTTGTCGGTGTTCTCTTAAGTGTTGACGATGATGGTGATGATGACAATGACCGGAAAAATTATGGAAGAAAAAATAAAAGCATTGATGACAATATGTGAACCTTGCTGATGCCTTATGTAAAAGATATTTTGATCATACTGCTTTAATTATTTCAAATGTTACTATAAAATTTTGTTTCCAATTATAAATTTTGATCAGGTAAGGGCTCTAAAAATGATTTTGGTGAAACCCTTATGATTTCCACTAGAATTTACCACTGGGAAAAATATTCTTGACACCGTCAAATTGCATACCTGGTTGCAAGTCATGAAAGTGGCTTTTTACCAGAGCCAAATTCGACCTGAAACCCAACATAACCAAGCATGCAACTGTTAGTACGTAACTGCAAACAAATGGCTGTTATGAAAACCTCAAAACTGTTAGGTGCATTTCAACAGTTAAAAAAAAATTATTTCTTCAAGACCAAGTAAAGAGATCAACAAGGTACCACAGAGATAGAAAGACATTAGTGATGAGCTTGCACTACGACCAATACTACCTACCAACCCAGGTGCGTCATATCCGTAACAAGCTTTCCAGCAGAAACATACCTAAATCTGATTTCTTCTAGGTCAAAGGGATACTCTATAATTCCTGTTGTAGGGGCTCTCACTCTGAGAATATCTTGTACTGTGCATACATAGTCCTCGGCAGCTATGCGGTCTAAGTCTGTTAAATAGCTGTTGGGGTACAGAGATAGTACAGTGTTGGAGGATAAAATAGCAATACAAACTACAGGATATACAACAAAGTACAAATGTAAATACTGCGCACTAGAAATACAAAAGTAAAGCTATGAAATTAACAGATGAAAGTAAATGGAAATATTTCAACATCGTCTGAAAAATGTACATCAAATACAGTACAGTACTCCCTTCGTATGGCGGGGTCCCAATTACATACGGTCCAACATACAAATATGGGCTCAAGATGGATCAAACAAGGGAAAATCTCAACATTCCACCACATTCCCTTGTCAACATATGGAATATAACAAATCTACTGGGTCTGTTTCACCTTCCGTAAAGCTAAACTCTGCACTTAGACTTTGACATTTTCTGAATTAAATGTCTCCAAACCTTTAATAATATACAGTGTGCAACTTCACAAAAACTAAAATGCTTCAAATGGAAAGGGTGAGCATGTCCTCCTCACTCCATTGCAAATTTATACACATACTTGTAGAGAACACTTCCAGTCAAGTTTGCTTCCAAAACAGGTTTTCCAAATACTTGTACCCTTGTTTATGAAAATGTACAACTAAAATAAAAGTGTGACACTGATGTATTTAAACACTGATGTTTGAATATGTTTCTCAAATACAGAGACCACAAATTAACTCTAAATATGTAGAGCCTTCAGATGCCACATTTCTCCTTCTCAAGCAACATGAGCTCCACTTCAGGAGAGCTATTTGCTCTCTTGGAAAGAACATATCACGTAGCTTGGGCTATTCATGCTTTTGGAACCGTATAATTCTGTCTTCAAAATAGGAAATATAAAAGTGGCATTATTTTCAACCACTAACACCAACAGCTTATAGACAGGATATCAAAGTTCAAGTGCAGCAGTTTTAAGCTTTAAAGTTGCTATCAATTTTGTTAGTTCTAAATATCCTACCTAAGAGACATACGATACTAACATGTTTCTTCTCATTTGCAAAACTTGTTCCACTCAAGACTCACACCCTATTTTCAAGTTTCAAAATTCTAGAACTGAAATTATTATTATCCTTTTGAAAACCAGCCTCAACCTAGGCTATACATACCGGTTTCCTTCTTCATTCTATTAAAACAAAAACCTGAAAATTTGTAACCTACTATATCAAAACCTAGTGGCCAATTAATCGATGAACTTGATACTTTTTCCTCTTTTGATGAAAACAAAAGGGGGATAGGAGTTCTAACATAGCTAAGTTACCTTTCTTTTAATCCTAACTTCCAATCACAAAAAAGCACATAACCTAAACCTCCACTGAATCTTGCATTCTGAACATTCCTGAGCACTGTTACTCAAAATCACCAATAAAAATACTGAAGAAAAAATCCATTACAACTTAAGGAAAGATATTAACATTAAATGGCACTTTGTATGGGATACTTAAAAAGCAATGAGATACCAATGAAAAACCAATAAATGTGGACATGACATTCAGGGACAGTTCCGAGCTGGCGTACACGTTAATTTGAGAAACAAAAAAAGGCATCTCTAGTAAAACGTCTTCTTCACTAGCTTTGTCGATTAAGTCTGGTACAGCGAAAACAAGGAAAATTCTCATCATGCAAGTAAATACATCAATACAGACACATAACAGTTAAAAGGTTTTTAACTGGGATAAAAAATTTCAAGTTAAAAGCAAAACAGGAAGGTCCAGATTCATCTTAGAACATTAAATGCTACTCCTGTATTCCACTGAATTCAAAGCTAGCTGCCACTGTAGCAAACCTATACTTTAACGATCTAATATATTTCCCCACTGCGATACCTAAGTGCCTCTTCAGACAACCCTACCACTCTCTCCATCTTGCACACACAGAACATAAAGAAAACATAAAGAAGAAACAAAAAACGCACATGCATTAAGCTACATATCTTTGGGTTCCCTACTTTCGTATTTAAAACAAATTAAATAAGAAAACATAAAATAATGAACTTTAAGTGAGATATTTACCTGTTCTTGTACATTTTTGCATCACCGCGTGGCCCCAAGATATACTCAACTACAATAGCAATGATTAAATTTACAATACAATATATACATGGCCAAATCTAACCTATTAGGGCAACTATGGGGCTCTTACATAACATCTTTGGATACAAATGCAACGAGAGCTTCAGTGTACTGTATTTACAACCAAAAGCATCCGAGCAGTCACCTGTGATACACCAAGTGCATACAAACTTTTCATTTTTTTTTTTGTTTTACTAAGCTGACCTTCATAAAACTTACTCAAGGGGAGAGTCCAGCATGAACTTCTGCAATGTTTTAGCCTAAACTTCTAAGTTTTCCAAGTGAGGGATGTCTTGGAACCATAAATAAGTTGAAAATATGTAAAATATACATACAGAAAGTGTTATCTTCAACCTCATACCATACTCAGGCCCCCAAGAGGTAATGCACCGTAAACTGTAAATGGTACTCAAGCTCTTTGCAGTTTTCCTTCATCCCCAGTTACGGTGCTTTCTGATTTTTACTTTTCATCCAATCCTTTGGTGTCTTGCAAACTGTACATTGCTCTTATGGGTGGTTTCAAGAATTTGTCCTAAAACATGAGAGAAAAAAAAAAAAAAAAAAAAAAAAAAAAAAATGGACGGGCATAGGATACCGAAGGGATTATACTGAAAGTAAAAAATCAGAAAGTAACGTAGCTGGGGGATGAAGGGACAGTGCAGGGACCTTTAGCATTGCCTACAGTGCACACCAAAAGACTTACAAAGCATTACCACCAAAATGGGATGAGGAGTGATACCTAACCAAAACCTTTCTTATAATAAATATTTCTTACATTATCCCTTTACAATTCTTATTAGCCTTCCAGAGACATGTTCTATATTGATGTACATATAATACACAAAGCCAAATTGGAATAACATTACTCAACTCCAGGTCATTATCATTTGGAAAAAACATACAAAAATTTCATGTTCAAAATTCTTAAATCCCCAACAACATGATGACAACCTGCTAATAAAAATATTTGGTAAATAGACAAAATACGACAAGCTTTTAATCAGGAAAAGTTCAAAATAAAAAGGAATGACAAGATGATATTGATTTTTGCATAAAATAAAGAGATCCTATTGGAAAAAAAAGTTGCAAAATAGTTACAGATAGTGTGAGTGTGTTTGCAGGACTCTCCCCTAGAGTTTGCTTTCAAGAACTTTGCCTTCATTGTTGCGATCAACTTGATCGTGTTCACCTCTTGGAATCCATCTGGGCTCCCCAGGAGTATAACTTACCACAAGCCTACTTCTTACAATGCCCAAGATGATGAGATGTTTCCCTGATCCCTGAATTTCAGTACTACAAGTCTTTGTTATGAAATAACCAAATTTCTTGTTCTATCTTGATGATGCAGGGCTTAGGGAGGTGGGATTTGAAATCCCGAGTGCACTATGCTAGAAATTCAACAAAGCTAAACTGTGCTGACCAATTTCAATTTGAGATTAACAAACATGTTTGAGAATGTTTCTAAGGGAAAAACAGCATTAAAGACTGGGACAAGCACTTTGTGCATCTTCTTCACCTTAAAATATCCTATGAAATATCAACTAAATACTGTTTCTAAATAAAGACATATTAATTATACCTGGAAAAGAATTTGTCTTATTAAACAGGACCAATTCTGGCCATCTTCCCTAGCTGCTATGATTAACTGATGTACCAGATACTTTACTTCATGAATTTTCAGCACAAGAGGGTACAAGGTCATGAATTTTCAGCACAAGAGGGTACAAGGTCATGAATTAAGTGATATAGTGTACTAGCTTACCACTAAAAATAGTGGAGTACCTAAAACTAGCAAATCTCTCAAATTTAATTACACCAATTCAAGTTTTTTCTTTAAAACAAAACAATCATTTCATAAAAATAATTCTTTTACTTTCAAAGTATTTTAAATTATCACAAAAGCACATAAGAATATATCTAAGTTCACACATACTATTTTGCAGAATCTGTAAGTTGGTATTCTCTACGGCGGTCATAGCAGTGCTGAATGCCTGTGTCTTGCCATAATGATTTCATTGCCGTGACATAGGGCTCTTCAAAAGTAGTAACGGATTCGTAGTCTACGGCACGTACTAAATCTGCGTGTTCCTGTTTTGGACAAAAGAAAAAATTAGAATAATTCTCTTTTAAGGAATAAATACTATGATACATAATAATAAAATACTGGTAATATTACAAGGAATAAATGTGGAAACATACAATAGCAAGTGTAATATATTCTTAACCATACGGTTAACCTGACAACAGTCTAGCATAAAAACAGCTAACTATCATCTGAGATTTTGTTTCTACTTTCCAAAAGCCAAGACAATCACGTGACCTCAGTAAATGCCACTGAACAAACACTGTATCTTTCAATGCCCTGATCTATAACACCTCAACAGAGAGGTGCAATCAGTTGGAAAATGTGGTAAATATAAAAGTGGCAGACTGCTGGCCAATGTTAAGGCCTTGATGACTGAGAAGTGAACTCAGACCCACTGGAAATTTAGAAATAAAGTGAAATCAAGTAGGAAGATAATGGAGAGAACTTGCCAAACGTCTTGACTTACTGGGCAACCGTAATGTCGAAATGTTAAAGTTGATGTACTGCACATCTTAACCAATACAAAAATGCTGAGGCAGTTTCAACTCTGTTATCAAGAATAGCTATGTAATTCATATTTTAGGAAATGCAGCTTTTGCCATTTCCTTTTGGGCATCAGAAGACTCCCATATCAGTAAGGCAGAGTCAATTACATAGAATACTGCATCACCTATCTCAACATAAAGAATACGTATTGTAGTATCATGTCCACCACTGCTGTGATAACTGTGTGCCTGTTAGGTATACCTCGTCATATTTCTGCAGTACTCCACAGATATAATACAACACAACCTTGATCTAAATCACTCAAGACTTCAGCTTCACTTCCAAGCACAGATGCTAAATAATCTAACTAGGAGCCATTCAAATAAATTGGTGTTACAAAACCAGTGGAAATACCCAATGTTCATCACTCGAGTTGTCTGATGAGAACTTTCCATTCTCTTCTATTTATGTACTTTCCGCCTAAAATCCCATCTAGTCCAAGCCTCCATCTGCACCCTTTCTCTACTTTCATCAGTAACTCAGCATTACCATTTCTAAGTGAGATTTCCATCTGTATCCTTTAACTGTATCGAGAGTTGCTCAAAGGAACAATTTAGAGGCCTTTAATATACATAACAAAACCAATGCTCTAAGCTGTTCAACTGTGGGTGAAAAAATAACTACGAAAGCTAAAAGAAATACCTGATATGCTACAACACATTAAAAATTCCATGTGTAATGCTGAGAAACCACTAAAAGTGCCATGTAAGGGAGAACTTTAAAGGTTATACATAACAGCCAAACCCACCCTAACTTGACGTCAGTGGGATGAGGAAGGTGTGGCCTTAATAGAATTGTCAGCGGCAGCTTACTCCAGATTACCACGTGAGGTTTCTTGGTGCTTATGTCAGCAAAGGCCAGCATAGCTACTCTTCCTGATGTTGCATACTTCCTCTTGGATAGTTTCAAAAGAAATGCGCCTTCAAATGCGATAAGGCAGCTCAGTATTGAGTGTAATCTGATAGGGATGCTACACTGTCAATGTTTGTGCTTTATATGTAACAAAGGCTTACATAACAATTAGACACACAAGAATCATGTGCCACCTGTCTGGGATTTGGAGATGATTATCTCCAAGCTTTCAAGATCATTACGTGAAAGTAATACAGTACACTGTAATACAAAAACCAAAGGAATAATTTTAAGCACACTTCTATGGATGACACTACATGATGTCTTTTTTGAGTGCAACTTGAAGTATTTCAAAAATTCTGGAATGATATTCCATACCAGCTGGTAATTTTGGCTAAGATCTAAAAGTTAATGGTATCTTCACGAGCGTCACACTCACAATAACCTCAATACATGAGTAGGAAGAGGAATACCGCGTTTCTGGCAGCTTCTGGGATAATTAAATAGCAAGAATAAATTTCTGTGAACACAAGGAGGGAAGCACCAACATTAAGAGGAAGCCTAGAAAGTGCAGTCAACAGAATTAGGTTAAGTGATAATCAGGTCTACCTACAATTGACCAATATCCATCACTTGCATTCATTTCCACAATCAAACAAAATAGCCATCACTCGTATTCATTTCCACAATCAAACAAATGAAAAAAGATATGCGATGAGACCTGCCAGTCCAGTTACCTAAAGCTTTATTTTCATGAAGATCATCTCCAAAACTGAAATACTACGCTGAACAAATCCAAAATTTCATGATATCGGTTCAAACAATGCATAAAAATTAAAGTTTCAAAGGATGCAAGAAAACAGCCCAACATATGGCAGGAAACTGTGCACAAGCAAATGTTTGAAAGCAGTCTCAGGACTTTTGCCAATGGCTGCAAATAGTTCGCTGACAAAGATTACTGTCCAGACCTCAATTGTGTTCAGAATGTCTGTGAATGTGAAGTAGCACTAACCTCAACACTTTACATTATGCACTCAGTGAAAAGCAGATATGCTTATGCAAAAGGATTGGGGTATATTTCTGGAGCAGGAATATTCCATAGTGGCTTATCCCTTCCCTCTCCCATACAAAAGCCTTTTTACTTGTCAATCTAGAGGAAAACAATTTGTAAACACTACATTGCTAGAAAAGACTTAACAGTCTGTAAACCGGTAACAAAAAATTTTTTGTTTGGGAACTTTGTCTCCTAGTGTAGACAAGGCTGAAGAAATGAAATAGCACCATCAGCCTAACAAATAAAAAAAAAAATTACAGCATGCCATTCTAAGTTATACCTTGAGCAAATCCCTTTAAAATGCTACGAACATCACAATACTACAAAACACATGTAACAGGCCTAATATACAATGCCACTAAATCACTGGCCAGTTTTTCAGTTCCACGCAAATGTGTACATTCTCATAATGATAATGATGACTATGAATGACAAATGAATAATTAACACACTCCAAGCCTGAAAGGTTGACAGCTGCTGTTTCATGAGCCTTGCTACAAATGGAGTAGGACTTCATAGCCCTGTTTTCATAAATTATCTCTGAAAACTAATCCTCAGAAGACAGAGTAGGGTTTCAATTCCCTCTTTCTTATTGCCTAACTTGGCTTCTGCTTTCTCCAGATATTAAAATCTTTCACACCTTAATAAGTTAGTCTTCAATATATGAAGTTCAACGACATCATGTTCAGCAACAAATTCTTTCCCTCTACTGCCAAGTTACATTACCATTTCTGTTATCCATCACTACTAGAACTTCTCCTCTAACAATCAGTGAGTATGTCACTTTCTTCTTGGTTAATGGCCATCTTTTTTTTCTTGATTTCATCTAGCTTGGGCCAGATAAGGGCATTAGGTTACTAATTTCATTAGGTTCCATAGATATAAAGGAAGAAGTTTAGCTTCCAGTAGAAGTATTTACAAAATATTTCATTCAGTAAAATCAGTTTACTACTACTGAATTAAGTCCATGGCTACAATGACATCAATGTCTATTTCCCAAGTCTCAGATCTTTTTTACACAAAACCAAGATATACAGTTTTTCTCATAAAAAAAAAAGTGCAAAATTTCCTTTGCACCAAGCCTAAATAGCCTTAAATTTTCAAAAGAATCGCTGAGTAGAACATATACAAATGTGTGAAAAGAGAGAAAAACATAAAATAACTGAATGCTCTAAAATTGTTGATGTGCTTAATGACTAACTAACTTTTCTGTTAAGACCATTAGTCCCACAATAGTGGTAACTGAGTGACATCACTTGATTACTGTATGCTACACTACCTGTCAAAGCTGCCTTGTGTTATGAAGGATACAAATTACAAACTACACAATAGTCAAATAAACCACCAAACCAGCTGCAGTCATCAGGAAACCTAAACCGACATAAAAAATAGCAATTAACTACACTCTCAAGTTCCTGAAAGGGTGTCCTCTTCTGGCTCCAAACACTCATTTTTTGGACCTGTGGCATACAACGTTGTGCACAGCAACCAAGTTTTATTTAAATGTTATTTCTATTAGGAAATTGGCTGTTTTCACACCTGTAACTTGTTTGGCTCTCTCTCCCATAACCAGGTCATGCTTCAAGCTCAGGTCAGAGACTGATTAGTCAGCCTAATGTCATCACGCTGTTTGTTCAAGTATCTTTCCTTATCTTTCCGTTACCATGGAACAGGGTAGCCTACTCTGCTGTAGCTGGAAGTCCCTTAACCTTAATGCATTATGTAATATACACTATGTGGCATGTAAAATTAAATCAGCAGCCTACCTTTCATGGCTTCCAAAGAAAAAATTCTAGCTTGCAGTCTTGCTCTTTTAATAGTACAAAATACAAAGTTTTTACACAACCTATATGTGAACTTATCAGAAAAAGTAGAAACAAAAAATCAATTTTGGAAAGAAATCTACCCCCTTCCATAAGAAGAAAACTTCCTTTTTTTTTACAAATCACAACACAAAGCTATCTTAAAAAAAATTCTAAAAACTCATTACTACAAGATAGAGCAATGGACATCAGTTGGTCCTATGCTTTCCCAATGCAATACATCTTACAATGGAAATGTAACTCAGACTCTCCGCAAAACAAGAACAACAACTACTCCGCCGAGGTGACACATGGGTCCTTCCTACTCCCACAGTACATTTCATAACGGAAACAATTCTGATCCATCTTCAAAACCCTTTAACCGAATGACTGTTCTGTACTGGAACACTGATAAATACAGAACTGACAATACTTACACTATTGACTGAATCCCCATACGATATTTGGAGGAGATCCATAGCCCTAATCATGGACTGCATGGCCATGAAGATGTTCTGGAAGACCAGCTTGATGAAACCGCGCTTGTCTTCATCGCTGTAACCTGCGCCGTGGATAATACGCATCTGTTTGATGAATGTAGACTTCCCCGATTCACCAGTACCTGCAAGAGAAGAGCATAGATTACATGCTTGGCGCAACAGAGGGGAAGTTCTTGAACACATGGACTTGCAAAAAGACACGTTCACATTAACATTTTAAGGTAATTAAACATTTAACAGGAGAAAATGAGGCAGAAAATCAATACCGTAACTACTTATCAAACACCTGTTTCTTTACTCATGTCTAGCAGAAGGAGTACGGTATGCTTTAACTTTTACTTTTCCCATAAAATATTCCTGTCATGACATGATGGGATACAATAAAAATATGCCTGAAGCTACTAGTTATCATATATGAGAGAGAGAGAGAGAGAGAGAGAGAGAGAGAGAGAGAGAGAGAGAGAGAGAGAGAGAGAGAGAGAGAGAGAGAGAGAGAGAGAGTGTGTGTGTGTGTGTGTGTGTGTGTGTGTGTGTGTCATCTTTTCTTTCCTCATTAACATGGATTAATGTACATTAAACTACTTAATTTAAATATAAAATAATCTTACATTTATTAATGATCACTCAGAACCTTCAGGGCAGAGTCAACAGTAAATATTCAACCAGATTCCTGCAGAACTCGCTACACCTGTCCCACTTGTAGCCAGAGAAAACTTGATACATACAATACAAAGCAATATCAACAGGTGTCCAGAAAATACAGCACCACTAGAATAGCATTCACATATCCCAAACCAAAGCGGTAGGCGCACGCACGCACACACACACACACACACGCTAACTCAATATAATAACAAACTTTAAGAATTATAAACTTGTATACAAACCTTCCCATGGTTGTAAGATGTACTCTTACAAATTTTAAAGAGCTACTCTTCCAAATTTTCAAAACAACTGTGAAAAAAAGACCCTAGCGTTCTTACCGTTTCAGAAATATAATGTGTAGACAGAACTTACTCCTAATGCAATACAACTCCACCTACTATATGTTGCCTCAATTTTGTGCAACATAATCCCAGTTGCACTAACTTCAACTATAAAAGCCTGAGAGACTCCTACTGAATTACGTCCAATCCTGCACACACCTTTTCGTGTCATTCGTCATTTTATAGTGCGACTTTAAAGTTTAGACATCTTCCCAGGAATGCTGTCTGTGCTTTAACCTACTGTGCCATCATATTCCAATTATTCATATTACTTTCAGAGTTTCTGCTCATTTAGACCTTGAAAACAAAACTGCTTCTATCTGAAAAACTTCCCTGGATACATGTTGTTTCCTACAAGATTCATAACTTCTTCATTTAATGCCTTACGATTAAAAATGAACTGAACATCATCACAGTGTTTGGATAACTCTCACTAACTTTTAAAATTAAATATAATATAAACCCATAATGGGTGTACAGCATATATGGGATGCTGAACAGAATGGAGTATGGAATTTAAAACAAAGGCCAAGCCTGGACCTATAAGGTCATTCACCACTGAAAGGAAAACTGACATTCACTGAGAAGGTTTGAAAGGTGTAACAGGAGGAAAACCTCTTAGTTGCACTAGGAAACATTTTTGGAGAGGGTGGAAAGTCAGATGGTAGAAAGAAATATGAACGGAGGTACTGAAAAAGAAATGCGAGTTTGCAGCTAGGGACCGAAGGGACACCACACAGAATGTAAGAATAAAGTATGAACATCTGGCAATACTCATTAGAGAACTTCATAGATTTCACCTAACAAATAGCTATGTCAATTGTCAAAATAGGGTAGAGAGGAGAAGAGAAAGGTTTTAATAAGAGGTACAGTATACAGGAGTCTGTAACCAAGAGTTCAATTTCTAACTTTCAGCAACATTGATGGCCTCTTTAACTATCAACAGACAATCAGCTTCCCCAGTCACTTAAAATCTATTTGTAAGTAAAGCTTTAGAATAGAACAATAATTTCAAGACCTTTTACATACTGTACATATATTATCACTGACAGTTAAGGGGAACTAGAAGAATTACTTCCACAAAATATTACTTTAAAAATTCCTTCTATAATGGTAGGATGGCAACCAGTACAACCATCTATTCTAAAGAGGAAGAAGCGAGGCTCTGCAAAAACAGTAAGCAAAACAGAGGAGGAACTTTCTAAACATCCAGTAATTCAAACTGCACAATTGCCACTTTTTTCACTGACTCCCACAAGTCATGTATCCTCAACACATGTTACACGACCACTGGACTAGAATCAGCTTAATTCGACAACCCTTTGGTATTCATGAGGTTTATGATTTCATATGACTGAGTGACTCATTTATGGAAATTTGGCACACAGCCAAGCACTGGAGCACTATCAGTTGGAGTGGCTGGACAGCAAAATTAAATAAAGGAAGTGGAGTGGAGGTCAAGTGAGACTAAAAGAGTGAGTGCAGCTAGGGGCTGAAGAGACGCCGGAAAAAAAAAATTTAGTAACACCTACAGTGCACCACACAAGGCACACTGATGGCACTACCCCACCCCCTTCAGGATGATTTCATTAAGATTGATAATTATTTTATACTGCCGAGCCAATGGTGAGCCACAAACTTCCTTACTGAGTTAAAAACTGTGGCTTGGTGGTGGTATTGGTCAAACTGCTTTATAATTACAGCAATTAGCAGTTCCTAACTAAGTAGCTTCTTTCCTAACCTTGACCAAACCACCTGCATACTCACTCGCTTCACCTGTTGCCTGTTCCATAATCACTTTCAGTGGGTTTCCCAAACTAAAAATATAATAAATAAAAATGCTCACTGTCACCCCACCCATTTTTTTAAAGCTCCCACAATTTTTTTTACATAAAGCAAATATGGTCAATGGTTTTTACATGTCAATTTGAATTCAACACTTCCTGATTCAATCCAATTCCATATTTTACTGCCTTTGAGACATTTACTTTTTTCCACATCATGTGCTGCAGTTATATTTTGAACGGGTAACAGGTCTGTACTATTTAATGGTACCATAAATTTTCATGTTTGGCAAAGAAGGACCACTCACTGTGTAAGCACATGCCATGCAATACTGCTGACACAGTCTCATACATTGGATGATTTCAAGCACTCATCATCATAAACATTTTTCAAGTGGAGACTTTCCCTTCATGGTGGTAAGACATGAACTGACTTCTCTCCTACTGTCATCTAGTATATCTGTAAGATCTCAGCCTATTTCCCAGGAGTTGGAATACGCAGTATATTTACAAACCAGTCTGTGACACCTCATCTCATATTTTTAGTAATTCACAGTGAAGATAACAAATATTATAAAATGTTTGGCAAAAATAAAACTCAAATCCCTATCCTTTTGGTTTAAATGTAGCACTTGTCAACTCACCAAACAAAAACTAACACCAACAGGTAAGGAGGCCACAATCATAACAAGGGAACAATCGACAAATGATTGTCCCATACACACACATCCAATAGAACTATGATACAAATTCCTTCAGACAAAGAGGGTGGACAGACAACTGTAACTACAGTTTACTATACAATAATGGACCACGCCCCCTTTTACCAAAACTAATCATAGCAACCCTTCAACAAGCAAAAACTCATTTTATCTAAATCACAGACACTCCTTCTAGACCAAATACATCTTATAAATGATCTAGACCAAATACATCTTATAAATGACAATCTTTGATATGCAGGCTGTAAGGCGTAAGTCAAACACATACCACAAAGGGTTAAAAGAAAAGGTAAACAACGGAAATAATACTGTATGTAGTACTGTAACTGAAACTTCTTGCATATGATAAATTCTTACACTAAGGGTATATATGACTGCTGAAGAAATGAAAATGACATGTATTCTGTACGGTTCCAAAGTGTGCTTATAATGTTTACTAGGGCAACTTATTCAGTTCCTTAGCTTTCACAGGACTGATCACTTTTTTGGCCTCTCTCTCATTACTGTAATATTGTATTCAGTCCATCTTTTTAGGTGTAACTTAAGGGTACCAAGAACATGTGTAGCTTTTTGCTTTGCTCTCTTCAGGAATCTTCAAATCACGAAATCTAGTGATCTTCTGAACTGCAACCATATGACTTGGATCATTTATTATCCACATACTTCCAATGATGTGGTTTCTTTCATCAAACGCAAGTCATTGCAATTTTATATGTAGATGATCAAATATACAGATGTATTTTACTTTAAAGGTGCAATCTTACTTATGCTTTGCTGAATATCTCAGACCACTGCATATCATGGTGCAATCTATTGAGGAAAATTCAACGTCCACAAGATTTCTATTTTCCTCAACACTTCTCACAGCAATCTGACTCACTGACATGCTTTGGGTGTGTAATGAGATTGGGAAAGAGCACTGAGTTTGACAAGTGGTTGCTATGGAAAAGGTATGACATGCAGGGTTATGAAAAAGTGACAGATGAGGGGTTGGACCAGATGCATATTCAGACAAAGTGCACAAGACAAGAAAATGAAGATAACACTCTAGGCCTGCTACTAGAAATTCCAATGAGAGAGAGAGAGAGAGAGAGAGACACTCAAAATCCCTAACACTAAGCATTATTGAACTGAACGTTAAAATTTACCAAGTACCATTAACCTGTGTGTGAGGAAAAATACATGGAAAATCAGCAAATAATAATAATATTTAAAAAAATTCACAGTTGTATATACTGAACAAACAAAAGGTTAGTTAAGTACTAAAAAGAAGGCATGCAAACAAAGCACTAATACATATACAACACAACCATATCAAAGACAACAACAAAACTAATATTAAGAATAACCAAATGAAAAATATAATATGTATAATTTAAGTTATGGGTGCATTATGCAAATAAGGAAACCAAGGGAAATTCTCAAAAGTTCAATTAAGAATTAAATATTTTCTTACTACTGCATTATTAATAGAATGTATAAATACAGTACTACCCTTAAAGCCCATTAATTTGCAAAACAAGTTTCCACAGAACTGAGTATCCTTAAGTGAAGAAAAAAACTGTTTTTAAATGAAAAACCAGTAAAAAGGTCAACAAAACAACACCTAGTAAGGTAGCAAAATAACAGGTAACCTATACCAGGCATAAACAGGATCCTAGCACTTCACCTCACTTTTAACACACAAAAAACAAAAGGGTAATGGCCTTGTATGGCTTGTGCCTTAAGAATATTGGCTTACGTGCATTACGTAGGCAAAGCCTGAGGAAACCATACACACCTCGTGACAGAGGGGAGATATGCCAATGAGACAATGGACCATGGGAGAGAGCTTCGAAGGACAGACCACATAAGGTCTAGCCTCAGCCCCATTATCATTACCCAAACCAAAATTGGGCTTAAAACATCCAATGTGATTCAACCAAAGGAAGGCAAACCTCAGTGATGTAAATTATAGTCTAGACTGGACACATTCTCAACCTGTGCAGGAAGTCCTACTGTTAGCTTCTCAAAGAGCTTCTCCAAAGGACTTGTTAGAAAAGCTGTGTGGTCAAGAGGTAAGAGGCCATACAATGAACTAATACAAGCGAAAGACAAGTTGCAATGCAGGTACAGGCATTAAACTGAACCCCAATGCTTTCCTCTCATTAGGAGTATTTGTTTATAAATTTATTTACAAGTGAGATATGAAAACGGAACAAGGATAAAGTTACCAACATTAGACTGCTGAGTGAGAACAAGACCAAATGGCCCTGAGGAAAAGCAGAAGAAAGCAATGCAGGTGGGCTCAAGGAGTGCTACCAAAGGTAAACCACTCTAGAATCTCTCATGAACAGATACTATTATCTAGCCTAGTCTAAAGATTTAAAGCATATTTTATCCAGATTGTCAGCTTACTACATGTTAACAAATCTTAAAAATGAAAATATTCTAAAATCTGTTTCATTATGTTCACCCCTTTTACTTGTTTAAAATTCTGCTTGCAAGAATTAAACATTGAGATAAAATTCATGACATCTAGGATACTAAAAAGAAACAAAATAGGCCTGGCCCAAAAGAACCACATGAGAGGAAACACAATAGGCAGCAGAAATTAACCCCAACCATACAAAGCTTACTGTGACTATTAGGCTTAGCTAATCATAAGGACTGTGACTTATGCTTGGCTCAAATTTTTTAATAATGATTTCTGTTAAACTATTTAACATGGGTCCACTTCTTGGAATTTCAGAGCAGCTCATAAGCTTCAACAGGGGATCTAGTTATGACAAACGTCTGATATTTTGTGCAATGACCTCATCCTGTCAAATACCTGTGTAGGATAGTAAAATTACTGTCTAGGATTATAAAAGCTCGCCCTATCCTAGGCCTACAAACAGCTGTATCGAAGAAAAGGGTCCTAAACCACAGTTGCTACGGTTTCAGTAAACAATCCACACCCATAAATGCAAGGGCTATCAAAGTGGGTTTGGGAAAGAGAAATATAACGTTAATCCCAGCTTCCCATTAGGTTAGGTTAAAAAATTATAGTACCCAAGGTTACTGGAAAAACAACATTAGCCTAATCAATGATAATCAACCTGTTGCTGGAAGAATCAATTACCCGACTAAAAAAAGAACCCGGGCAGCCTCACTACCCTACCGCACGGCCACGTCGCAAAATATTCCTCGTCCAGCGATAGGCTGGGGTACCAGCGGCCGAGAAGCTAGCCTAAGGTAATACAACCACAAAGATGTGAAATTTTAATCAGCCTATCGCTGAAGGACCACGATAACCCAATTGGAAAATAAACCTAGGTGGTTTATTTTGGTAAACCCTAAAACCCCAAGCCCTGGGGTCATCTGACCCATGCCCACCATTATCCACAGTACACACCCATTTTTCCTCATGTGTCCCAATCACCTAATTCCTTCCCAAAGCAAACAAGGGGGGATGCCCACACCCTCCTGTCAAGACCATGCCCCCGCAACTTTCACTTTCCGAAAGTGGGCACTGGAATACGTCCGTCAAAGGGAAAGGAGCCCCACCCAAACTCAACCATAAACTGCACCTCCCGACCGAGGGCGCCTCTCTCGTCGGATTTCCCCAGATTTGGCGATTTATGACAATATGGCCCACGAGGGAGGCCTGGCGACCAATGCCGTAGGCCTACGAGTTAGCGTAGGGGTGAAAGTGGGGTGTTATATGGAGGTTCAAAGCCTGTTGATGACCTGTCAATATGCAATGGGGAGCGAGATTGCAATCAGCTGAGGGCTGTTCCCGGGACTATCTGGGCCTATTCTCGCTCATTAATGCCGCCTGCTATAACTAGGCGGTGACCCGAGGTCAAAGGTCACGTCACAACGCCCCGACGTGTCAATTTCGGGCGTACGAGGGCTGACCTCGGTAATGTAAACATGCAAGTAGCAGACGACCCCGATAGTAGGCTGACTATTTCCCACATTTACAGACGAACTACGGCCCCGGGGGAGCTGAAAATAGTACGGAGGGCTTACCCAATAGTAGTAGTTTGAGTTCTCTGCGGGCATCTCTCTTATCCTTGCGTAATTGTCGCTCTATTTCCTGGTTTATTCGCTTCTGTTCCTTCGCCTCTTCGCTCAGACAGCACGCCATGATGTTGTCCCTCTCCTTATTATGACTTCAATTTTGAGGGTTTCACGTCACTAATATATCCCGCGCGTGTTCCTCTTCCTCTTCTCTCTCTCCCCGCCTTTCTCCACGGAGGGGAAGCGGCGCGTAAGCGGGGAATCGTCGCAATTTTTCCGAAATTCGCTTCTCACACAAGACAAATCTTAAGGCAAAAGGGGTGCGGTGGGATGACTCCAGCCGAGAAGTCCGAACGAAAGGGTGGCGCCTCCCTACGCATCTATTTCCCGCTCCTCCGTCGCCAGGGCTTATATACCGGATTACTCGGTGTCCCTGCGCCCGCTAAGGCTTGATGGCCGTCACTTCGGGGGCTTCTCTCGACCCTAAAAGGAATTTCGGGCGAATATCTTCCAAAAGAGCTCGGCGTTAGCAGGGAGGAAAACCCCTCGGTGTAACAACCGCCTTCTTTACAAAGCTCTCTCGCGATTTGAGGAAGTCTACACTCTCGCCTCCGTGTTCCCCGTTTCAGCGACTGCCGGAGCTCCTTCTTGTCCCTGTTCCACCCGTACTATTTCGGTCAAGCCTCCGACGGGCGGTTTCCGGGCCTGCAAGCTTCCATGGCCAAAATCGACGGGTTTATTTTATCGAAGCGAGAATAAGGCGCTCTGGCATCGACTTCCCATCATTCCCCGAACAAACGAGTCGAGCGATGCGCCTGTTTACACTCTCTCTCTCTCTCTCTCTCTCTCTCTCTCTCTCTCTCTCTCTCTCTCTCTCTCTCTCTCTCTCTCTCTCATTAAGTCTTCCTTATCTTCCTAGGTCTCATTGCCCCTAAACAGCTCCTCTAGACAATTATTTTCCATGTATTCAAACATTATTCAAATACAGTATTCACAAACAAATGCAATATACAAAATTCTGTATACATAAAAATTCGAAATTTTGTGAGAATCTCTCTCTCTCTCTCTCTCATGTACATATATTGATAACGATATATATATATATATATATATATATATATATATATATATATATATATATATACATACATATACGAAACATTAATCCGTTTCCCATAAAAATGGATGAAAAACAAGACGACGTAATATATAACAAACTATGAATTGTTCAATATTCAACACTAAAAATTCAGGACAGCTTCTACTGAAATAGAAATAAAGATGAAAGGTAATCTTAAATTTCATTCAAGCTGAATAATTTAATTTTTAATTCTTGTTTTATTTTCCTTTTACCGTTTTTCAGCCTTTGTTTATTGTAAAATTTCTATTTTCCAAATTTCACACACACACACACACACACACACACACACACACACACACACACACACATATATATATATATATATATATATATATATATATATATATATATATATATATATATATATATGTATATATTTCTAATATATAAGTACATTACCCACCTCTTTAATTACATATCTATCATTCCTATGAAAACTCTCTCTCTCTCTCTCTCTCTCTCTCTCTCTCTCTCTCTCTCTCTCTCGCTTTTTACATATGTGATATATATATATATATATATATATATATATATATATATATATATATATATACATATATATATACATGATATAAATGCGTGCATAAGTACATTCATTAACTCCATCTATCTGATAGACATCTATCTACCTATGTTTATGAAAACATTGTCTACCAGAATTAACACTGTATATTCATCTATAAAACCTCGAGCATGCGCCGTATGACTGCGTTCATAAATCAGGATAGACTGACGTAAATATATTGCTTTAAAATATCTTTCAGACATTTAAAAACCAGGACCGGCTACAGTACAAGCTGGGCGTGTGTAGTCCGTCTGGCAGGGACGCGCATCGGGCTCAAAAGCCATTTCAAACTGTCGTACCGCAAAAGTGCCTTGTGTGTGTGTGTTTGTGTGTTTGTTTGTGCGTGCGTGCGTCTGCAAGCACTGCCTTTAAAACTGTCCCGAAAATTAGTAATTGTATTAAGAGGATACACGAAAAGTGAAAGGAAATTTGGTCAATTTTTACTATTATTATCATCTACAGTAAGTTTTGACGTTGATAACAAGTGGCAAAAGTATACACTAACGTTTAGTCATCTTCCCTACCAGCAGATGTGTTCGTGCGTAGTCATTCGTTATCTTTAATGTTTTGTCACATTTTATGAAGCATTCTAACAACAAAATAATATCTATGGAATATAATTACATATTCAAATATAACCGATACATTACTGAACGAAGTTAATGGAAAAGATAATGTACAAATGTAAAATAAAGCTTCAATTGCATGCAAGTGAACGCATCTGTGTAGACCTATGTTTTGTTTATTATCTTCGCACATTAGTCCCGTCATTGTTTTTGATTTAGCAAGCCTCGTGTGCCAAGTGGATCGAATTTGTCTTCGCTTTGAATATATCTTGACTCATCGTATTTATGTTTTACACCTTTCTACCTTGAACTTAATGTAATTCAAAATGTAAAGTGGGAGATATTACATTGGTGTCGTACAGTTGCAGAATTTATGTAAATTTCTAAGTCTGTTGTCATGAGCATTGCATGACGTTGCTTTCATTTTAGTCTATCTTGTCTTCGACCCATCATAATCGACTTACTACTCAATATAAAAACCACACTTTAAAAAGTTCAACATGGAAATGAGACTTAACAAAATGTACTAAATAGGAGCACACCTACAGTGGCTGAGAGTAAATGCACGTACAAAATGTTTTTAAAAAAATATATATATATAAATAGGGCAAAACAGCCAAGTGGCTCACATAAGCCTATATAAATATTACCATACAATAGACATTGTTCTTTGCTATGCTACAATGCACAGAGTTGGGGAGGTTCGTAGGAAATAGAATCGCGTTTCATTTCTCCCAGGTGACGACTCATCTGGTTATCTTTTAACCTTTTAGAAGCTCTTAATGGCTGGACTAGGCCTAATCTATCGGTCGGAAATTATTCTGTGAACCCTATGACCATTGAAAACTCTTGCTTCCACTATTCTCAGAAATGCAGCTACGAGGAAAAAATGTGAGAGATTCAAACCCTGACATCGGGGAGAGAGAGAGAGAGAGAGAGAGAGAGAGAGAGAGAGAGAGAGAGAGAGAGAGAGAGAGAGAGAGAGAGAGATGGTCTAAGTTGTGGCCGAGTTACTGAAGCCGCTTAGACTCATCAGAGGTAATGAGAAAATCTAACAATTGTCATTCAACCCTTTTTTTTTGACAAAAATTAAAGAATCCTCATGTATAAAAGTCTGGTAAACCCCTGATAAATTTATATGCCTCTTGGTAATAAAAACTACCCTGTTATTGATGTATAAGGCACACCACTGTCAGCGTTTTTGGATCTTTCGTAGACAGTGTGTGTTTTTAATGCTCATCTCTTTTCGATTTGTTGATTTTCATTTATTCATAATTTTTTCCTTTAAATTTTCAGCTGTAAATCCTTATGAACTGAGTCAACAGATTATAAACCAAGGAGGGCTCCAACAGGAAATCAGCCTGCAAAAGAAACAAATAGAAGAAAATGTGATCAATCGATAAATATGAGGGAATAAAAAATAAAACCGATGCACCTGAATTCAGGACACGTCACCAGAAAGCAGGAAAGAATTTACTCCTCGCTTAAACATTTCGAGACTAGAAGACTCCGAAACTGCAGTGGGCGAACTATTCCACATTTTAGTTGTAGTCAAAATGCAACTCCTAGGAAATTGAGTAACAACGTTAAATTGCTCCATTTCTTTTTGTTTCATAAATCTCTCTCTCTCTCTCTCTCGTACACACACACACACACACACACACACACACATACACACACAGTGCCTATAAACAGACCCTCTAAGGTTAGATGCATACTTATTTAGTACGATGTTGTAGTAATCTCTCTCTCTCTCGTACACACACACACACACACACACACACACACACACACGACGCCTATAAACAGACCCTCTCAGGTCAGATGCTTACTTATAGTACGATGTTGTAGCAACTTCTCTCTCTCTCTCTCTCTCTCTCTCTCTCTCTCTCTCTCTCTCTCTCTCTCTCTGCCATGTGTCCCAAGAAAGAAACAAAGATTAATGCATCGCAATAACAATGGAAATACGATTCCAAACGGACATACACGATAACAATCATGCTCCAGGTGTGCTTCGTTGACACAGATCTTTGCAGACACAGCTAGGCCTATTGTTTATTATTATTATTATTATTATTATTATTATTATTATTATTATTATTATGAATTCCTCCTCATCTTTCTTATTTTCTCAATCAAAGCTATATCATACACCTTCGTTGGCACACTAAGCAACAATATACATCTATAATTATGTTCTCCTGCCACCTTCACCTTCATACAACGGAATAATTATTTCTCTCACCCCTCGTCCAGAAGTACCTTACAAACCTTGGTCCACTATATATAATATATATATATATATATATATATATATATATATATATATATATATATATATATATATATATATGCAATATATATGTGTGTGTATACATATATATAATTCCACAAACATATATATATATATATATATATATATATATATATATATAACTATATATATATATATATATATATATATATATATATATATATATATATATATATATATATATATATATATATATATATATATATATATATATATATATATATATATATATATATATATATATATATATATATATATATATATATATATGCAAGTAACATACGCAGTCAACAAACATCACAGTCATTAATTCTCATCAAAACAAACACAACATATAACCAAAGCACTCACAGACGCACACACAAACTTGCAAACAAGCACGAAAAAAACACGCAGATACAAGCTAACGAAGCAATGAAGAATTTTAGTTTATTTTTTCCTTTTTCATTGTCCATGAGTTCACAGAATAGTAGTTATATATATATATATGTATATATATATATATATATATATATATATATATATATATATATATATATATATATATATAGAGAGAGAGAGAGAGAGAGAGAGAGAGAGAGAGAGAGAGAGAGAGAGAGAGAGAGAGAGAGAGAGAGAGAGAGAGATTGAAGAAATTACTGCTAGCGCCTGGTACAACCGATTTCACTTGAATATTTTGAAAGACTTTTGGATACCTTTCAGTATCTTACTATTTCCTTTTAACTCTACTTCCCTTTGCATAAGAAGAATGGCGCATCCTTTGTTTATTCCCATAAAATAGATTTGAATGCTATCTATCTTTTCAGCAAACAAACAAAAACACTGTTTGCTGTCGGGTGCAACATGGTACCGTAGCTCTTTTTTTTTTTTTTTTAATATCTTTTCCTACTGTCTCCTTTTCCCATGCTTTATTCCTACATTTTTTCGTATATCCATTTTTCTGATAGTTTCGTACTTCTTAATACCAGCAAGAGACCCCAGATCAATCCCAAGGGCAAGGGGAGTAATGACTTAGGCCTAGGTCCCGAAAAATCCACTGTTGACCTTAGCAATTAAGATCAAGGTGGTTACTTGGCTATGGTGGGTTGCAGCCAGGGAAGGGCAGGGGTTGGTGAAAGGATATGATGGGTCTAGTAACATCATCCCAAGGAAACAGATTTTCTCAGAACTGGATATATAATCTGGAAGAAGACATTACATGCAAGATAGAATTGAACTGCGCAATGTGTATATGTATACATTAAAAAGGGCATGGAGAGAGAGAGAGAGAGAGAGAGAGAGAGAGAGAGAGAGAGAGAGAGAGAGAGAGAGAGAGACTGCAGGTACTGCCTTGAATCCTGGATTTGCCCAAAACTGGTTTTCGAAGTATGTGGATTGTTGTTACTGCTGTTGTAGATGTAGGCGTAGACAGTTTGCGAACTAACAACTGAAATGCTGAAGCCTTGAACATACAAAGACAAAGTTTTATTTTGTTATTTTTTAACATAATATTTGTCTCTAAAAGAAATCTACCGCAGATAAATAATATTAAAGCAATTATGTAGCCCTCGAGCAGAAGCAGGCAAAGGTGGTCTCATGTCTAACATGTCGTACTGCACATCCTACTCTTGCATTTGATAAATATATAACTTTTTTCCCCTGTCAAACTATTTTTTTTTGTAATTACAATTATAGAATTTATTTCTAAGTTGTATTTTGCATATCATGTGAGTTTAATGGAAGTTCTGCGTGCTATAAACAACGGCATATTTTAAAAGTTAGGCTCCTTCTGGTTCCCACTTTGCCTGGAAACAGAAACAAGAGGATGATGACTCCCAGAACCGGTTTAGCCTCGGTGATATTTTCGAGTTTCTGTCAATTCAGACTCTGTTTCGATAATCCTCACACAGCTTTTACATTCTTACTCGATTGAGACGCGAATGAACTATGAAAGAAGTTACCTTTATTGCGAAATATGTTAAAAATCACGGCTCCAAAAAAAGAAACTTGAAAACATTTTTGGTCGAAGGCTACTGGTCAAACCGGTATTATATGCTTTTCGACTGCAGGCTCGGTCGGCCCTGCCAGATGTATGGCAAGGCGAGACAGGTGTCACCTGTATTCTAAATCTAAAATGGCCATCTACAGGTGAGCAAGTGAGACAAAGAGAATTACTGGGGGGAGAGATTGCGTCGAGAAAAAGACAGAGAGAATGGTTTAACATTTTGAAGTATAGTACCATGCAACAGGTTAATTTCTTAGACATTACTATATATATATATATATATAATGTGTGTGTGTGTGTGTGTGTGTGTGTGTGTGTGTGTGTGTGTGTGTGTGTGTACAGTTGGCCTTCAACTTACGCAGAGGTTCATAGATTGTGCAGCAAATACATAACCTATGCTTATCCTACTGTGCACAATACCAGTAAATGCTCTTCTATCACTTTTAGATGATTTATGCCGTAATACTGCGATTAAGACAACGTTTTATTTGAGGAATATATAATGACCAAAAAAGTTTATATATACATCGCAGTTCCAACTGCGCAAGCAACTAAGTAACCTCCTAACGTTTTTTTTTTTTTCATCTATGACTTACAAATTGCTTCCATTTATACAGTATACATTTATGACCTGAAAAACAGAAAGAATTACAGAACAGGTTAGCATATGCTGATGAATATAGACAACAAGATTTATTCTCTCTCTCTCTCTCTCTCTCTCTCTCTCTCTCTCTCTCTCTCTTCTCATTTGCACTGACTTACAAGTATTGATACTTTGAACATGACAACTAAATTATATACTGGATGGAAACATACCTATAAATGAACAAAGTAAATGCATTGTCTCTCTCTCTCTCTCTCTCTCTCTCTCTCTCTCTCTCTCTCTCTCTCTCTCTCTCCTCTCTCTCTCTCTCTCTCTCTCTCTCTCTCTCTCTCTCTCTCTCTTTGGTTCTTTCTTCACAGCTTTTGTATGATGATGACGAAGAAAATGTATGACAATGAAGAAGACGACTGCTGGATGGTGACTACAGTACCAGTATGGTGAGTCGACGAGATATGTGGCACTGTAAATAAGTAGTCACACATCAGCTGAATTTGAACCAAGATCCACTTGCATATGTCAATAATACTTTGGAGACGGCTCCGTGATCGAGCTGGGGGGTGAGGGTTACTGAACAGGTGTTACAGTGGCTGTAGGCTTTAATCCTTCAGGTGATAAGGGTGCTTCACCTCACCAGTGATCATACTCAGGGTTAAGGTCTCATTTTCCTCCGTATAGAGGATTCTAGTGGATCCCTGTGTTCCTCACAGGGTAGGGTTTCTCGTATATGTTCTTGACAACGACTTTGATCAAATCAGTGGAGCTTTCCCGCTAATCTCCTTTTGCCATTCAGTATCATTCTGATGTCTGCATCATTAGTGGGGAAGCCCTTGGAGTTACTGACCGCTTTACTCCACAATGGCTTCCAGCATGCATATCCAAGGTCTTGGGCTTAAGGTTATCTTAAGGCTCATCAATGAGAACAATCACATCTTCAGTTGTAAGCCTCTTCCATAATTTCATGATACTGCAGTCAGGATCAACATCAGAGGCATCACGAGCTGTACTAAAGGTGGTGTCGGGGTGGGGGTCGGGGATGTAAGTCGCCTTGACGCATCTGATGATACCCCGTACAAATGGCCGCAGCAGTGTTGTCGTGTTGTGAGGCAGGAAGGATCACTTTCAAATTCTTACATGTTGCTCAGCATCTTTTTCCAGATCAAGCTGCCTGATTACAAGTGTAGACTTGCTCTGGAAGATAGCTGTCATCACAATAAGTTCCTGTAAGGCACCTGGGAACAATGCCGTTGCCTCTTAAACAGCCGATGCCGATTATCCCGCGATATTCAAGTTCATGTCGTACCACTTGACAAGGCTTGGAATCCACTGCCTTTATTTTGCTCTTCTTGAACCCTTAATAATACTGTTGATACAGGCTTGGTATTTTGTGTGGGTGTGTGTGTGCAACACACACAAAAAACATGGATATGTTTCTGCAACATGTCTTCTAGCTAGAACCCTAATGCTCTTTCACTCTTAGTAAGATGTTTATCGTGAATCTGAGAGACCAATGTTTCCAATTTGGGGTCAGCTCTTTCAGTTCCACAAATTCTGGATCTTGGTTCAGCTTGGCTGTACAGATGTTTGATTCATTTTTGTCATAAAGCACAATACCTGCTTTGAGATATGTGTGGTAGTCATACAAACATAGTTGCAGGAACACCCCTGAACAGCATAAAAGAATTGGTATACTACACTGGTTTTTAATCTAGCCTGTCCTGTCCCTAAAGGGGGCATGTCTGTGTGAGTCATTGTTGTAGCTGGGGTATCTATTACTGACAAGGATTTGTGCAGCCCAATCCAGCTCTTTATGGATACCCCATAAAGAGCTTGGCTGGGTTCAGTAGTGGCAAATTGCTCACCTGAAGTAGGCTCTGATGGACCTGAATTTTTAGCTGTCTGGGAAACTGCTCAGGCCATTATGGCAAAGACCCAGGTTTGTTGCCTTGGTATGCACCTACATCACTGTATCCTGGCAGTGGTGTGTGTCACGAGGGTTTCCAGGAAAGGTAGCCTTCAATATGTGCTTTCCTTACAAACTTAGCAGAAGGCGATGCATTCACCAGTTTTCTGCGCAGAGCGTCTATTTCTTCATTATTGTTTACTGTTATAGAAATGCAACTTGTATACGTAATGTAGGTTCAGAATTGCAAAAAAGTATATGCTCTTCAAGCACTCTCAACATTGCTAATCTACCTTCGAACATATATCTCTCCTTGGTGTGTTGTGTTTAGGTATGTCCGCCGATGTAACTAATTTTTTCTTCTGCAAGCATATTTGTAAATAAACACTGCACATCCAGCATGCTATTGCAATAATCTGTAAGTAAAGGAGTCGCTAATAGCAGAGGAGCGTAGCCTATATTTATTCAGAACGTTTGGGGTCAGTAAATGGTTAAGTCTCTTCACCAAGTGCTAGGAAGGAACAAGAATTTTACTTAAAATCAGGTGGAGGGTGTTTCCTGGTGTATATTTTGCTGTTACCATATAATATAACCATGTCAATAGTCCCAGGTGATTGGGAGTAGGTGCATGGCGCCCCTTACGGCTTTCTCGACTTCGGTGGTGCGGCTGATCTTCTCTGTTTGATATCATCATTAGTTTCTTGGGGTCAGCCTCTCTTGCATAACAGTACAGAATTCGTCTCCTGCGAAAACTTCAATACCTTCATTGCCACCCACTGCCACTAGTACCAGAATCCCAATCAACGTTACAACCCGAGGGAGGCTCGACATGAAGCTATCATTTGGTCATAAGCGTTGATTTCTGGGATGAAGTTGCTAGGCCTATACTCCCACAGATGACCATAAAGACCGTTTGTCACTAGTAGCTGGCACTCATAGGTAGTTACCCGTCCAAGTACTGACCATACCCCGGCTTAGATACTGCAGTTATATTTAATATCTAATTGTATTTTTCAATAAGCCTAAACAGTACAAGAAAAGTTTAGTACTAACAAATACATTTTGGCAGTCCTGTGATAAAAATAAATGAATAAAAATGACTGCATAAGAATAAAACAAATTAAAAGATTACTCAAAATAACATATCCAAAATTTGGTAAAACTGATTTTAAAAACGGTAGCACTAGGAAGTAGGTATAGCAGGCTGTAATGCTACTTTTAAAAAACCATGCTCGTATTACCTACCTTTCCCAATTATTTCTCGAATGCCGTCGTGTACATTAATATTTATTAGTTAGTATTTATCTCGGTCAAGGTGTTTCATTTTGTATCCAGTGTGCACGCTGAGAGAAATTCTCTTCAGAGAATTCTGAGTATAGTACTACAGTACTTTATCACTATATCTTAAAGCGAGTGTCTTGAATTAATGACTATAGCGCCTCCTGCAGAATAATAATAATAATAATAATAATAATAATAATAATAATAATAATAATAATAAAAATAATAATAATAATAATAATAGCTGAATGATGACCGAATACATATAGTACTTTATTCCAAAAGGAGTTCCTTAACTTCATGACAAAATATAATAAAAAATAAAATATAAATATGAAATTTTGAGAAGAAGAAGAAGAAGAAGAAGAAGAAGAAGAAGAAGAAGAAGAATGTTTACATTTCCTGCTAACAATAAAATAATTAAACTATTGAAGCATTTCTGAGAATGTCCCACGTACAGTCGCTGACTAGCCGACCCAGTTATTACCGTATCCCTAGGAGGGGCTTTAACAAGTTGCCTTTGAAAGTTTATGCAGTTATCTAATTCACTGAAAGAGATCGGGAATCAAACACTGGCCCTCTTGTCGGTTAGGTGAGCATCATAACCACTAGACTTATCTAGCCAACACCTGAATATGAAATGTAAAAGATGATTCTGTAGAGAAGCCAGAATTCCAAGATAGGCCTACGAGAATGGGTGATCTTTGCACCTATCCATTCTGGCGAATACAAAGTAAGAAATAATACATGTAAATATAAGTATCATTTAGTAATACTTAGTACATGATTGTTTATAAAAGCAAGCAAAACAAATCCAAATCAAGTAAGGAAAACTTATCAATAGCTTATCAGTCTTAAGTTTCGAAATATTTCAAAGCTTTTAGGCGATTACACCATGCAACTCATGCTGTATCTTAAGATTAAGTTTGTATGCAATTTGACACAGAGGATTCATTAAACATGGAAGTTACTAGTAAATATTGTATAAATTTACAATTTAAAATTAGTATTTCAGTCAACGAAACTAATATGTAAGCATTTTCGTCCATATTTCGTCGCTATATACGTTATATGGGCAAGTTGAATAGCACTACTGAGGAAATTAGACCTACGTTCTATTTTCCCTTACATATTGATTCCCAGGCATCCAAACAAGCAATTCCAACACTGAAACTAACCTAGTCGCTGATTTATTCTAACATTCTAACGAGTCAGAATCAAATTTGTTTATTCATCTCGGTAAACAGAACTGTCTATGACTGTTATCTTATCATATCTAACGTTGGCGCCAGTACAGATATTTGGGAAAGATTCACAGTACAAGATTCTGACTTGTATCTTCCATTCGAGCTCGGGGTTCTCTTCAAGATTTTAAGCATGATCTTGAGTCTGAACTTTCCCTTTTCGCTGTAAAAAGTTACGCATGGGGGTGTTTGATGATTCTGCTAATGAGCTTATTGTTTATCGAACGTGAAATGGCTAATATTGAGGAAAAACTTTCATCCACAATTCAGCAGTTGAAGTAGGAATGTCGCAGTGACTTCTGTATTGCATTTTCTCTGTCTTCACCTCCTGATAAATATTACTCAGTACCACGAAATCATTAATGATACCTGTGACTCATCAGTTAACAACTTCGCCTCAAGTGAGAGACCCGAGTTCGATTCCACGCCCTTCTTGAAAAATCCATTGTACCCCTACAGACCAAACCACTGAACTGCGTACCTGGTGGTTAAACGACTGTTATATGCTTTGGAATTCAGGAGTGACTTATGGAAGAGATAATTTTGTTGGCTTCCTGTTGGGATGAGGTTGCTAGACCCATACCAGTAACCTCACATATGGCCATGGGAGCTTATGCGTCTGGCGACAACCAAAACACTTTGCTTCCTTCTACTGGTATAGTAAAAATTCTTATACCTCCCTCCTCTCTTCAACATCTTATTATTCATATCCTTTATCTCCAATATCCTTATTCTCCTTTATACTCTCCTCCGTCTCCTTCTCTTACGTCTTCCTTCTCTCCTTTTACACCTTCATCTCCAGGAAGTGATATTGCCTAATGTTCTTTTGCGGGGATTCCTAGGGTTTCTCCTTCTTCTTCTTTCAAGTTTTTAAACCTCGGGGGATCACCAGTCTGTCTGGACTTCCTTATATCTCTCTCTCTCTGTCTACCTCCGGCTCTCTCTCTGGTACTCAGTAACGCGTCTCTTTTTTCAAGCCTGCTTTTTTTTTTTTAAATGGTGTCAAAATAATCTTAAAGTTTGGGGGTGAAGTGGATCGGTTTTTAGGGGCCTGGGGAGGTGGACTATATTTCAAGGACGCGGGAACTTTTCGTTTTCGTGTTGTTAATTTCGGAGGTAATTTTCGAAGCTGTTGGAGTTACCCAAGTCCAATAGAAAATGGGAATACGAATGATAATAAATAAGAGTGTAAGCATTAGCAACAGAGAGAGAGAGAGAGAGAGAGAGAGAGAGAGAGAGAGAGAGAGAGAGAGAGAGAGAGAGAGAGAGACGAAGCCCCTCATCTGCCCTATGAACCAAGCCCTGCATCTGGTACGTATGCACCTGACCTGAGAGAAAAGCCTTTAAATGGTTTTTGCAAGACACTCTCTGCCTACCCCACCCCGACACATCATACCCCCTACTCTGTCTCCCCTTTAACACCCCCTTAGCTGTCTTCCCCCTCCCTACCTCGGCATTCTTCCTGGAGTCTGGTTTTCATGCTCTAAATAAGGTCATGCTGATATACTACACGCTTCCATACCTCCAGCAGATATTGGCTCACTTGACCTACATTTCACGTGACAAGTTCAGCACGTGTATTAGATCAGCGACGCCTTCCATACAATCAAGCTCGTCTCATGTCCGGATAAGAGAGGAGGGTCGAGCTTTGTAGCAGAGAGAACTATGTTTGTAGTAAGGAACCTTATCTCCTGAAACATTGCTCAAGGGTCTTGAATAATAGCCTAGTTTTGGTCGATGGTATGCTACTAAGCACTATCGGTCTAGAGGCTGTTTATATATATAAATATATAACATTCCTTACTTTCAGGTTTAGTCTGTCAGGATGAGCAACGCCAGGAAAAAAACGCAAAAGGTTTCTTAGACTTAAAATACCTTCGTACTCTCCTACGTGACGTAATCATGACGTAATTGAGATGGTTGCCACCCAAGCGAGGAATTGCTGGGTTTCACTTTCCGTTTCTTTGAATTTAGCAACTGTTTCAACTAGTTTTAGCTTCATATTCAACGAAAAAAGTTTCTGTCATGCACTTTCCATAACAGAGGCTGTTTAGTTTCACATTCAGTTGAGAGCGTTTCCATTAGGCCTACTCTCCAGAGAATGTATGGGACAATGGGAACCGCCATATTCATACTTCAACTGCCATAGTTGTCACGTCAGATAATTCACAATCACAAATTCCTTTTCGTCTGTCTACCGTCCTCCATTCTTCCCACATGGCCAAACCTTCTCATAACACCCAGATCTATCACTTAAGCCGACATTTTCACCACTTTTTCAAATCTTCCTACGCCATATGCGCTACATAAACATTGCATCTCAAAAGCTTCAAGTTTCACCTTCCTTTCACATTCAACATTCACACTTTCCTTCCATAAAGGAGACTTAGCCAAACAAACCTTTTGTACATTCCTCCTTGGCTTCCACAGATACCCTGAGTCTCTTCTAGTTGTTTCACCTATTCTCTCTCTCTCTCTCTCTCTCTCTCTCTCTCTCTCTCTCTATATATATATATATATATATATATATATATATATATATATATATATATATATACATATATATAATCAAATTTGTGTAGCTAATCATGACGAAACATATTACCAAATAATATCAATTACTATGAATCTATTCATTTAATAAAAAATTATTTATGTAAGATATAAACTAAATAAGCATATGAATGCTCTAAAACAAAAACAGAACTTTCCAAACCATAGCAAGGAGGCAACGGCATGACCCAAGGCTCGAGAGCATTGATTATAAGGGCACCAACCCAGCATAAAACCACTTAGGCAACCCAGCAGACATACAGCAGATAAGGAGGAAGATATAATCAATTAAACTAAAAGTTATTCTCAAGATGGAGTGTCGTAGACGGTAACAAACGCAGTCCATGACGGTACGGTTACGAAATGGGTAATGAACTCGTATGGTACGGTTAGCGGGAAGATGCCAGACGGCCCATTTTACATACAGCTGTTTATTTTAAGCTGAAACCTTACGAGCGACTGGAGGTCACCCAGCCTAATTTAACGTCAAATATAATTATTTGTTTATGTAAGAGACTTGAGTGATTTGTGTGTGTGTGTATATATATATATATATATATATATATATATATATATATATATATATATATATATATATATATATAAAATACCGCATAATGTCATCTTTCAGTATATTTGATAAGTGTATTTTTCCCGGCCAAATGAACATCATATTCATTAGAAGCTTGAATTTCAAGTCAGTGGCCCCTGTGGCCTTGTTCTATATAAACAGGGTGCATCTTTTGAATAATAATAATAATAATAATAATAATAATAATAATAATAATAAATAATAATAATAATAACAGACAGTTGAATTAACACACTGCGCTATCATAATCAATTCCCTTTGGGTGTTATTCCCTAGGCAGGACCCACTTAGTGCAAATACGCAAGTTTGAGTATGATAATTCTAATATTACTTATTAACTTCTCCATGTATGTTATGTGAAAGTATTTAATTTCTCCATTTAATCAATTCACACTAAAATTCTAATAATTATCAAGCTGCTATAGACATTAAACCGATGAGAATTCTCGTTTTCTATGCTTAGTGAGAACATTTAAGGTGAGAAGGATGCACGGGTGAACTTTCGTTTTCTATGCATCATGGGTAACTCATGTAGGGTGATATTTCACTTTCTGCTTTGGTTCTTTACCTATATTTGTTTTATTTGCCCCCCACCCTCTTGATATTTGAGTAAGATATTGATTAATGAACGTTTCCGTAAATACTTTGAGGCAGTGCGAATCGTGAAGAAACAGGAATTCTAAATTATATATACAGAAGATCTATCCATGTCATAAATGATAGGTCTAGACTATAGACTCTCTATAACAGTGGTTACTCCAAGCCATGGATTTCTCCCTGCTTGTTCGTTTCAGCAGTCAGTGGTAAATCCACAGCGAAGCCATACATATAACAAAAAATATATTGTTCACCTGGTTATTCCATAACTGAGCTTGCTTGCACAGCCACCCTCCCCCCCCCCCGACATTCTCTCTCTCTCTCTCCCTCTCTCAGTAGCAATATCCATTTCCGCGTTCCTCTGTGGTAATCTGCAACTTTTTAACGAAAAGGTCTACTTACATTCATTTTTTTTCTTTTTTCCCTTTTGACTGGTGAAGCCTCATAGCGTTTGAGATTTTTAATGTACCTGCGAATAAAATAGAATATTTGCTCATTAGATTTCAAATTTTCAGACAAATTGAGTTCATCTGATTGAATTTCAAACCGGAAAATGAAAGTAAACTTTCGAAGCGAAACAGGAATGCACTCGGAAGTCTGAGAAACGGCTGTGATGCTACTTTTCATTTCCTCGCGCCTAACGTCAGACACTTTTAGACCTAATGTTTTTGGATGTTAATATTTCTTTGTTTGTTGATGGCATTGTAGGTACGTTCCATATGCATTTGTACTAATGTAATTTATTAGCTGCCAAGAATCTGTTATTAAATTAATTAATAAATAATAAGCTTATGTAAGGAAACCAACATATTGGTTTAACTTTCAACATTTTGTTGTTCAATGGGATGATCAATTTTCTGGCTCCCTCGGTAGCAGTAATGGCTTGAGACAGGGAGGCATTCTATCACCCTACCTTTTTTAACATTTATGTAGACGACCTGAATATTCGACTGGCTGGTTCCGGAATAGGATGTCACATCGGGGATGTTGCTTTTAATCATTTCAGCTATGCAGATGTCTAGTTATTCTCGCTCCCACTGCTAGGGCACTTCGAAAACTTTGCCATAGAAGATGATATATTTTACAACACCAGCAAAACTGTGCATGTTGATTCCTTCATGTAACAACAAAAGTCCGGAATACCCAAGGGTTTCATTGCAAAATGACTTCTTACAATTTGTAAATTCATTCCCGTATCTGGGCCACATAATTACTAGTCACAATAAGAGTAATGAAGGTATTGAACAGCAGCGTCGGAAGCTCTGTGTGAGAGGGAATATGCTTATAAGAAAATTTAATACCTGTGATGATGAAACTAAAGTTCAATTATTCAAAACTTTTTGTACGACAATCTATTGTTCTTCACTATGGTCTCACTACGTGCGTCTTTGTTATTTACATTACCTGACGAATGGCACAGAATATTCTGCTGACAGAAAAAACTGCCTTTTTTTATTTTCTATACTTGGAATTTGTGCATTGTGTTTTTTATGCAGATGGAGAATACTACAGTTGTTATTGAGCTTATTTACGCTTGCTTTTTAGGTCTATAGTTGCATGACCCTTTTTAAAGTTTTTTTATATTTATTGGTAAGATACACACTTTGGTTGTGACAATTGTATTTTTTCTGTAAATTTGTTTGTTTAATAAATCAAAATTGTAGACTTTTGGCACCATTACTTTTATTTGTAAATTTATTGTATATGAATTCATACTCGAAATAAAGTATTATCATTGTATATTATTGTTATAGACCTAAGTTCACAGGAAAACATATGTCATTTACCGAGTTGTGCACACGAACAACTTGAAATGATGTGATATGAAGGGAAATGGTATTTAACGAAAAAAATATATATGTAAACATGACACAAAGGATTTACATAACTCCCTTTATAATATTTACCAGTATATTGTATTATAAGCTTTATTCTTTATCTAATCGGTATATATATCTTGGTTATTGATTTACAGCGTCTGAGATAGTGTTAAGTAATAAATGAGGAATTTCCTTTTTGTGGAGTATATATATATATATATATATATATATATATATATATATATATATATATATATATATATATATATATATATATGGGAACAGTTTATTTTTCAGAAAACATAGGCAGTCACTTTCCGAAAACAGCCTTTCCCAGTGACAGACCAAGATTCTTGCGCTTTTAAGGCAGTTATCTAGTTATCTTAACAAAATGAATATGTGCATAAATAATAATAATAATAATAATAATAATAATAATAATAATAATAATAAACAACAACACTCCTGACACTACATGGTCTAGAGCTGCACAGCGCATGCACATTTAGTACCAGTCTCTTCTCGGCACCATTTCATTCTTATCGCGGTTTATTTCACACGCGAGGAGGAACTGATAAGACCGAAGTTGAATGACTTAATCCATCTACTTCAGGAACCTTCAATCAGTTCCGTGATGCCACATAGCTACTATATTACCCCAACTGAAGAGGACTTTCAGATTAGGTCTAACGCCAGAACTTGCAGCAAGTATTTACTAATGGCGACAAAATGGAAGTCGTTTTTGCACTTGTAATAGTAGTTCAACAAAGTGCATGACTTCGATTTTGCACCAGTGTGGAAAACATCTTGGCCATTCGTGAGCACAGTAAAAGTAACAGTATTTATTGAAAAGCAATTTAAATAAAAAATACTACTTCCTAAACAAGAGCTTGTCTAGCATGACTCTATTTCGGTCTAAATACCAACAGAAAAATACTTGCTGCTTCATTGGCGATGATAACGGTTTAAGATTGATAAATCTCTTTATTGTCCTCTTGATAAGAAAGAGAATTTAAAAGGAATTCATATATCATCGATCATTTTGGTACGATGATATCCAGAAAACTTTAGCTAAAAGATAATGTTAATCATTATTATTTTTCTTACTTCAGTATTTGGTTGAATTTTCTATAATGTTTATTAGTACATGATATTGAATGAACAGCTGAACATCAACGCCATTTATCAACTGCTATTCAATTTTAAAAATTAAGAACACAATGTCTAAGACAACTATTGGTGATGTTTCTCACTGTCTCCATGCTTTGTGTTGCATCTGGTTTTATACAGGAGCTAGACCTATGTCAAATAATTTGACAATAACTGCAATTCTAACAAGAAAAAGTCATACCAGCATAGATTATTTTGTTTGCTGTCGATACTGTCTTACTGAGAGAGAGAGAGAGAGAGAGAGAGAGAGAGAGAGAGAGAGAGAGAGAGAGAGAGAGAGAGAGAGAGAGAGAGACATGCAAAACTTCATCATGCTCGCGGGACACCCAGGTCCGTAGAAAAGATGAAGGAACGGAATAGAGGTGGGTGATAGATTTTATTTTCAGACCACAAGCTGACAAGCAGGAAAACGTAAGACTACAGAGTGTTCTAAAACTTGTCAGCGGAGGGCAAAAGCAATCACGGAATTATTTATTTCATAAATGATTATCTGAATTATTTCATCATTGTAATTACTAATTACTTGATAATAATGATTATTGATTGTGTTATGTTTATCCTCATATATGTTACAGCCAAAATCCGAAATCGGTCAAAGTGGGAAGTGGCCGAAGTGGTGTGGCCAGGGTCCCAGTACTTGAAATTAACAGTGTACAGTATATATACAGTAAGACTTTAAAACCAGATATCACGAAATCCCTGAAATTTTCAGGGAATTCCTGAAATCACCAATTCATTTGGGGACATTTGATCACTGAGGGGCTAGTGCTAAACACGGCAAAACCGTGATTCATCTATACCGTTTCGCTGTGTTTAGTACTAGCACCCCGGGATCAAATGTGTTTCTTCATGTTTAGTACTAGCCCCTCGGGGAGCAAATGCACTTATGGACATTTGATCCCCGAGGGGCTAGTACTAAACACAGCGAAACACATTATAAACTCTTAATTTCAAGTAATCGGACCTTGGCCACTTCCTGAATTAGCCGGCCACTTGCCACTTTGGCCGATTTTGGGTTTTGGCCATAACATATATACTGAAATCGAAGTTTAATATTTTTCTTAAAAAGGCCACTATACCTTGCTAGTTGTTACCAAAAATTCAAGCTGGATGGGAAAAATGGAATATATCAATAATAAGGGAATCATCAAAAATGTTCATTTTATCCTCTTCATATACCTACAAACCTAAAAAAATTGTCTATAAGTTTGTTAACATCGTTATTATTGACAGATATTATTCATAAGGACACAAATATGAAACTTTTCTCATGGCCCTCCAGTCATCAAAATATTATCATTTACGATGAGCACACAGTCTCATGAGACAGGTTAAAGGACAATGCATTTGCCTAGCAAGCTTCCACAGAATGGAGTGTCCATATTTAAAAAAAAAAAAGAGGAAAATTTAATAAATATGAAATAATAAGCAGGATTGAACGTAACAACAAACAATGGTAAGTCAGCATTTCCAAATAAAAGAAAATGAGTAACTACACCCAATGTATAAACAACAAACAACAGTAAATTTCCCCTTAAACAGGATTGGATGTAGAAGGTATGTTCTCAGATATTATTTTGGTACTTGGTTGCTGGCCTCGTGTCCTCCTGAATTCCTGGCTAAGAGCTACTGTGCCTGACTAACTATCAGGTAATAATTCCTTACTTTTACCATTGTATCCTAACCTAAGATCCAAACTCGAGTCTTCTCACTAACAAAGTTAACATACGCAAAACAATAAAAAGAAATACAGTAAAATAAAACGTAGAAGCAAAGAAATAATGACTATGCCTAAGTGTATGCTCAAGTGAGGGAACTCTAGACCAAGACTATCGAAGGCCATGGCACACAAGCCATGGCAAATTTCAAGGTTTGAGAGTGAGGTCTTAAAACTTCAAATAGCTAAAATTTCCATGAATCACCCTGGAGTTGTTTGTGTTACAATAGCTTAAGCAGACCACCGTTAGGACTCACCCAAAGAATTTTTTAAGTTAAAGGTGAGAATGAAACCAATGTGAGGTTGAAGAAGTTCTAAAGCTAGACAAGAAAATGTCTAAGAGAACAGATTAGGAGTTAATGCAGAAAGGAATGTGATGGAATATATGAGTAAAATTTAGGCCAATAGCCAAGTGCTGGTACTTTAAGGTCAATCGGTGCTGAAAGGGAAATTGAGTGTAAAAAGGTTTTAAGGATGTAACAGGAGGAAAACTTTACGGTTGCACTGTGAAACAACTGTTAGGAGAGGGTGGAAAATAAGATGGAAGAAAGAAAATAAGAATGTAAGTATAGCAAAAGGAATAAAAGGGGTTGCAACTTGGGGCCTACAGCGCACTGCACAAGGTCCACTGACATCACTTCCACCCTGCGGGGTGAATGCAAAAAGCAATGCAACTGGAGTTCAAAGGGTTAGCACAAGTGGCCCATAGTCTGAACACTGTAATAGGAATGTAGTAGTAATCCTTAAAGAGTCTGATTCACAACCACCAAGGCTAGCCATTTTTCCTGTTGATGCTGTTTTCTTGCTCTCACTCTTCAAGAAATATTAAATGTTCCATAGAGCGCCTCCTTCAGTCTTAGCAGCATTGCTTTGTCTCTAATCTTTTCATTCATTCCCTTTGGTATTTTCCTAGCCAGTTGTTCAATTTCTTGAGCTTTAGCTTACCCCAGTGTTCACCTGCAGTTTCAAAAGAAATTCCTAACTTGAAAACATACATATGTAACTCAGTGGGCTGGTTAAACTTGATAAAAAATGGGCCTTACAGATGTCTAAAAATTTCTTGGTTGTACTCCAAATTTACCAGATTCTAGATTGTAAACTGTACGGAGAATGTTCATTTTATTTAAGAAAGTTTGATTATAGAGCCAAGAACTTGAGCACTTTCTGCCTTTCAGTGCCTAAGACAGTGAGAAGAGGGGGTTGGAGTGGTTAGACAGCAAGATTGAGGAAAGTACAAGGCAAAAAAGTGGGAGCAGCTAGGAGCCAAAGGGACATTGCAAACCTTTAGTATTGCCCACAGCGCACTACGAAGGTACACTGGCAGCACTAACCCCCAAGAAGTATGTGGAAAATGTGGTCAGCACCTCTTATGATTAATGGCATTTTATATCATGACAAGAAATTTGTCATTTCAAGTCATCCATGTGAATCAAAATTTTGTAAGCAATCTGGACATTTACATCCAAGGCAAGTATAAGGAAAATGATTCAGTGAAACCTACTGGAATGGAATGGAATATAAAATTTACACCAAAGGCCAAGTGCTGGGACCTATGAAGTCATTCACTGTAGAAAGGTAAGTTGACAGAAGAAAGGTTTTAAAGGTGTAACAGAAGGTAAACTTCACAGTTGCAGTATGATACAATTGTTAAGAGAGTGGAAAGTAATATGGAAGAAAGAGAATATGAATGTTTAGGTAAACAGAAGGGATGGTGCAAAGAACCTCAAGTAATGCCTACAGTGCACCAAGTGAGGTGTATTGATGGCACTAAGCCCCTATGGTGATTTGAAAGCTGCTGGAATCCTAAATTTTCCAACTTACTTGGCAAAATTCTATTACTTAGGCTTGCTCTAGTCTTCTCATGGCATTCAACAAAAAATCCTTCAAGCTAATTCTGTAGTTAAGAAATATGACTCATTAATCTTGTTAAACTACCTTATGTTAACAGAAACTCAATATTCAGTGAAAACAAAGACCATAAACACCTAACAATCGAATAAGAGTTTCCTACAAGCCACAATGATGCTTCCAAAGGTAAGGTAACCTTCAGAGACGCTTTGCTTCAAGTGATGGACTGCTTTGAAATGAATTGTTTTTCAAAAGTATTTTATTGTGCTTTAGTGAAGGGTGATAGGATACTTCCTTAGAAAAAGTGATCCTCAAAAGCATTTTGTCGTGCTTTCCTGCAAGGTGCTGGCTATTTCTAAAAAAAAAAGTATTCCTCAAAAGTATTTTGTCATCCTTTGCTGCAAGTTGATAGGATGCTTCAAATGAAAAGGTGATCTTTAAGAGTACAGTAATTTGTCACGATTTGATGTCAACTGATATGATACTTAACAAACACACTCCCCAGCAGCACTTTAGTAAGCTGGGCTGGAAGTTGATAAGATGCTTCTGTGGGAATATGACTTAATGGTCTAGACTCAGAAGCAACTATCCTATGAAGAGATGATGAGTTACATTTGCATAATAAAATCACAACAGGATGGAAATAGCACCTAAAAACTTGAAATAACATCTCTTTGTAGGAGCCCACCATAGGGTAATGAATATCCCTTTAGCTTTCTTTAAGGAAGATCTCTGTGAGCTTTTATAAATAAACTTGAGGTAAAACCTGGCTTCGAATAGAAGAAGAGCTTAAAGGTTGGCAATGAAACTTGGACGGTGATAGTCTATGTCTTTTATTTTCTCCGCAACATAGAGCTTGTTACAGAAATATAGCACTAGTTGGCTTATGTGTAAGATATATACACACACACAGCAAATGAAAAGAACGAGACATACAATATTAAGAAAAAATCCTAAACATCTGAATTAAAAACTTCAATAAAGCACATTTCTTTAGGAAATAATCACAGTATGAAAAACACCTACAGAACTGAAAAAATAAATGATCTAGCCCACAATGGCTTGGGTTACTTTTGAAGATGATTGTATCATCTTATTTCATGGTAAGTGTGTTCTACTTTACTTAAGTGATCTGTCTATTTAACTGTGACCTGTATTCAACATGTTAAATTCTATTTTCATATTTTGAAATGTATTAAATGTTAAAAGAACTGTACAGTACTTTACATGTAAAGATGCTCCCCTACTTCTGAAATAGATGTATATAAAAAAGGCTACCCTTCAAATTAATTTATATTGGGTGCAAAAGTAATCAAATGCAAATTTTTTTAAGTGGGTACAAAGCCAAATGTTACTATGTGCTATATTCACCTTTTTAAAAATCTGTAGTAAACTGAATGATTTAGTTCAACATTTTTTGTACCTCTGAAATTTGTTAGGTTTAAAGTTTGAAAGTAGGGTACAGTCAATTCCTGTATGAAAGTACTGTATAATATAAATGTACAAGTATTCCTATGTATTTTAATGTTAATGCAGCCATACCTCAAGATTAATGTAAACGAAGTATTCCAGTACTGTGAATGTCTTGTATCGAGTTCATCACCTCACCCTGGTTTCATCCTCTGCCAATACATGGGCACTGCCCATGTAGGGCAAATATGACTTCGATGGTAGATTTTACAATGAACAGAGTTGGGCTTATCTATTGCCTATATAATATATGTATATATATATATATTTCATATGTATACAGCACATATATAAAACACACATTCCCAGTACAATCTACTGTACAATTATACATGTACTAAATATGCTTGTTTTATAATGCATATGCTTCCTCTCCCTATATACAGCCTTCCTTGACATTCAAGTAAAAAATGTTGAGTGACTTCTAGGACTATCACAATGTCCCCGTTCTCAACAGAGGCATCAACCACACAATGTAAATGTACAATATCTTGTAGAGCACTGGCATGAGGGAATAAGAAAGGAACGAGCAATCTTACATCAATACTGTATCATTTTTGTTGATGGGGGGAGGGGCAGTTTCAGGATGTCAAGCATCAAGCGATGAAGAACTGGCTCTCGAATGTTGTTAAATAAGAAATGAGGACTCCCACCTCGTTAATACCAACATTTTGCGCAATAAACGTCCACACTGATAGCTCCAGGCTACAAAGCAAAAACATATATCTAACATGAAATTACCAAAATGCAATGAGAAAATCTATACACTACTATGTAAAAAATTGCAAGCAAAACTCACAACGAAACAGTAAACTACCATGTTTAAAACAAACTTGGATTTATGAACAAATTTTTAAGCATTTCTGCTTGGGCAAGAATTCCAAAATGCAAAGACTCATGATGCCTTATCTGTCACTTTAACGGTCTATATAGTATTTTTCCTTGTGCACAAGAATAATGTGCGATCAAACTTCTAAAAGTTTATGATAATACTTCAATAAGTCCCAGATGACTCATTTGAATTGCACTTCCACATAAACAGCAAGCTCTGCTACATTTCAAGAGTGAGAAAAGTCGAAATGCCAAAGTTTTCCCATCATTAGGCTGATGGTAAGTGGAAAAAATTTAATTGGTAAGAATTAAAGTATAGGCCAAGAAGAAAGGCACTACCTCTTACATAAAGGCTACCACTTTGACAGTTCCATGACCACCAACGAAGACACCAACTTTCTTGCAAAACCCTTGACAAAACGAACGGCTTTTATGAAGCACCTAGACCCTACGAGACGATATGTGGCCGTTACAATGTCAACAAATTTGTGGCCCTTCTTAACACATAAGCATGCCTTTCATAATTGCAGGAATCAATATATAATACACTTATCACTTATCAGCCATCAAGGCATGAAGGACTTGTAGCAAAAAAAAAAAAAAAAAGTTTCAATATCCAAAGAGAAATGGTTCGAGTCATCCAAAGACGTGGCATGTAACAATAAGCGGGTAGCCTCTATCTGAAAGATACAAAGCAGTTTTTTTTAAATACACATCAAATCATCCCTCCCTATTCAAGTTGAATAAAATGTTCAAAGTCTTAACATCTTCAAAAATATTTGTTCACTCACTTTTCTCATCTGCAACTGTATTTCTTACTTGCAGCCATAGCCATCTGCATGTGATCTTTATTCACTCTGGTTTTCTCTTCTCATATATGTGCACTCTAGTCTGGAAGCCTGCTTGGCAAGTAAATAGCCTTTTGCTTGTTTGTGTGAAGGCATTATCACATTTAAAATCTGTTTGCACTTAACTTACCTTCTAAATCCAAGGCCTATTCAATGGGTCTGTAGATAAGAGTTGTGACACATTTCTTGCGATACCGGTGAGACGTGGACAGAACCATCATTCCATCTCTAATACTAAGAGCGTACATGTGGTTCAACATAACGTGATTTGGTTCTGGGAGAAGGGTGGGCTCACACTGTTAAAATAAAAATCAATATAAATGAATCTAAATATGGAATGGAACCTCACAGTATACACAAAAACTTTCAGTAACGCACAAAACTATTTTTTATACAAAACAATTAATCATACTTGCAGTCCCCTAATGTTCTCAGGTTTAACAGTTTTGTCTATTAGACAGAAGAAGTCTAAACACTGTGTGAGGTATTGGTGCACTCATTATATGATTATTGGGCTGATATGAAAGAAACTATAAAGAACTTACTCTGTTTTATCACACCCTCATTAATCACATAACACTGAACTGTTATTTGGAGGGCAGGCTAAGATGCTGAGAGTTGCAAGAGTGTTTGTATAAGTCTGGAGGATCCAGTGAGAGAAACTGCAGTCTGTGTGACTTAGGAACAAACATTAATAGTTCTCAGAGTTGTAAGATAAATGTACCAAGAAAACCTTGTTGCTTGGAGCAAGATGTTTTTATCAGGTAAGAGTACCAGATAAGAAGTACATTTACTATCAAAATGAGAAGTAAAGGCCAATAACCCAGGCAGTTTATGCCTCATAACAGTTCAATAAATGACATAAAATGATGAATTAGGATGAAGCATAAGACTTTGAAAGTCCAAACTCCTCCCAAACTTGGGAAACATGGACTGCCAATGAGTACCAGTCCTAGTGAATATGTTTATAAAAATCTAGAAATACAAATTTTTACAATATGTAAAAGTAACAACACTAGACTGGCATAACTGGTATTCCAATGTAAACCACAAGAGAATTTGAGACAGTTCACTTCATTATTTGCTTTGGGCTGTGGACTGGAAAAGTTTAAAAATGTCATTCATGAAGTTCCTGCTCTTATGCAGGTAGAACCTGATAGTCCTCACTGAGCAGAGCAAGAGGTCCTCATCATCAGAAGATATGGAGGAGAAGGAAGTGACGGTAAAGGGTAGTGTGGTAAGGGCCTGGCCACAAGTTGTTTAGGTCTTAGCTTCAAAATTAGGGGCAAATATAATCCAATAGATGACCAACCTCCGGTGTGCATAACCTTCCAAACTCATCTCAAAGACAGAAACATCAGCAAAAAGTATCTTCAATGAAAGACCAACCACGGTAGCTTACTGGAGAGGATTGTAACAATTAGAAGGTCTGAGTGACCCCTGGGGAACTTCCTCCTAAAAATATCAGACAGGCATCTTCAACTCCAAAGAACCAACCTCAGGCCACAAGTCCAAAAACATGACAGAAAGGATCTACGGTATATTCCTTGATGGCAGAGATGGACAACTTTCTGTCACCAAATAAAAATACCAAAAATAAAACTGCTAGTTTGGATAAAGTGGAATATATCAGATCAACACTCTCTTCCATACAAAATCATAAATCTGATTTTACTTGATAATCTGATGAGAGGTCAGTAGCTGATCTTCTGCAAGGCCTCATGATGCCTGCAACTTCACCCTATGGAAATCCTGTCTCTCCTGCCTTGCTGGATAACCTTTGCACATGAAGATGACGGATTTTCAGGAAGTTACAAGCCATCCACACAAAAACCTATCTTTTCCAAGTTGTCTAGCCAAAAGATGCAAGGCCTAATGTGTACCAGACAAATTATTGCACCAAACCAAATGATGTGCAGTAAATACTGTATTGCATATTCCATATTTGTAAATGAACTGAGGATGCATGGAAAACATTAGTCTTGTTTCTAATACTTCCCATAATGAGAATTATATGGCTAACTGCTGTTTGAGTCTTATTAAGCATTTGCTCTTTACTTCATTGGTTTAGTGTATTCTTTTTATTTACTGCACTTTTCTGTTAGTGTACGTCAATGTTTAATGTGTTCACGTAATTCAGTAATAAGCTACTTCACACACGTCAATGTCAAAACTATAAATCAAGACAAAAATCAGCCCATGTCACTCACACTGAAGTGATTTAGTTAACACGATTAGTCTCTATTTTTCTTTCATTTATAGTACACTTGCCTTACTTTGGGTGGTATATCTTATTTCTAAGTGTTAATCATAACCATACAAAATGGACAAACACAAGTAAAACTTGGAATTGTAAAGACCATATACTCTAATCCCATAAGAAGAGTTCCTGAAACTAGGCATTTGTTAACCATATTCTTGCATATTTTGAGAATTTCTTGTATTGTCATGGCACGGCTGGATATTCGATAATACGTTCATGTTCTTGAATGCAATCTTCAACTTCAGCCAATAGCACTGGGAGCTGAATGTAATCACACTGTGTGGTTGCTTAACTTATGGAGGCAAGCACAAGTTGTTTCTGATACAAAAGGGTAAAAACTGCTAAACTAAGTACATCTAATTAATAATAACTATAAATATTTGACAACAGGTACTAAATGTGTTAACTTGCTGCCACAGAATGACAAGCGAAACTGTAGGAACCCTATTACTAGCCATCTGAAGTGCTTCATGATACTATAAACAGCACTTACTGATTCCAGAATTTACGAAAGCATAAATGCAAAGGGCTGAACGAATTGATGGTTAATATACGATAAAATGGAAAATGAATGCTGACACGGACTGGAATGCTTATATCTGCTGTAGCAAACACCCTGGGAACAAGTATGGTGCTGTTTTTATAAGTAGATGCTCATGGAAAGCAAAGGAGCTGGCTGATACAGACTTGAGGATTCGCAAGGAAGATACACACAAAAGACTGGTGAACCTGAGAACATTGCAAATAAGGCATATTAATGATCAGTGGGGTTGTGATATAAACAATTTTCTTCCTGGTTATATTTTTACAAGCCTCTTACAACTGCCATTCTTCAAATAGAACTGTTCATGATAGCATCCAGCCACTTTCATATATAATCTAATACTTCTCTCACCCAATGATTCCCTCCCTTTTCATCATATACTCCAGCTTCCTCTACATTTCAGCCTCTGGATTTCACATCTCTTAGTATCCATCATTGAGGCATCCAGCCAAATCCATATCTAATGCTCATCTGGTTGATGGCCCTTCTCCCTTCTTATCACATGTTCAAAGCATGTCAATCTATGGTCCAACATCTGACACAAAATCTCTATGTGCATAATTAATCTTGGAAAAATACTTCACACACAAAGATCACAGCTTTCCAAGTAAATTTGTTTAAATATACAGACCTATAGCCTTTTATACTGAAATATTTTCTTGCACTCTCTGGCCTAGTTGCCGAGGCTTGGTAGCAAGGCAGTTACAAATGAAGACTCACCACTCACCTGGCTATGTACTACAATTTTTTTCTACAGCTATAGGGACAATGGCAGGGATGACTGCAGGTGAGATTAAGTACATAAAAGACAGCAAGCTTATATATCTTGGAAAAATACAATTCACCTTAAAAAAAACTGCAGTTTGTTACAATGAAGTACTCAAACCTTCGAGGAAAGAAAAACTAAAGAGTTCAGTTTGTCTCTCACCCAACATGCAGACTCATGCTACCAAGAACCTTAAGCGTGACACTGATCTGCAATAGGTCCAGACCTCTCCCCCTAGGCAAGATGCCTTTAGTCCAACTGGATCTTGGGGAGCTACACAATGTGCTGAGCAGCCATCAAAGATCCTAACAAGGAACTTCAAGGTGTCGTAGTTATTTGGACCAGGTGCCAGAGGGAGACAGACCACCTTTATTTACTAGAGATGTCTAACAAGGAACTTCAAGGTGTCGTAGTTACCTCGAAGTTCCTTGTACAAGATAATGAATGATCCTCCCCAAGCTTCAGTCACCAAACCAGCCTACAGCAAAGAATAATCCTAAACATAAGATGAAGATTTGAATACTTGTCGGAACAATCAAATATAATATAAAAATACTAACGGAAATTGGAGTATCCTTGTTCAAAATAACTTGCAGAAGATGTGGTGGCAGAACTGGAGGCCCTCGTATTTTCTCCAGCTGCTGGTATTCGGGGATGTCTTGACTATAATCGTCTTTCTTTTCTGTTTGGAAGGAATAAAAATGATTTAAACATATAATAAAAGTTGATCTGCACATGTTTAGGACCATCAATGACTGTCATACCATTAGAAGAAATTTTGAGTTCGTATTACTATACTGTACTATCGTCAATATTCTCAAATTATTTTCTCTCTCCTCTACTCTTGCTGATCTTCATTCTTACTTGGTCACCCAATCTCTTCAACTTTTCTCTACTTAAATTTTGCTTGACTTAGCTAAGAGATTGAATATGTCAAAATAACAAGCCAGCAAGAAAATAATCAAAGCGATTTACAACTTTTCATTGCTGTTATATAAATACTATAAACAGTATTTTAAACAAATTTATATCCAGTTAGATAATCAACATGAACACAACACATACCTTCATCTCTAAGTATTATTCTGCTAGGTTCTATCTTATTCTTATCATTGGGGTCACGCAACAGAGCATTCTCAAACTCCTCAAAATCTTGGTCTTTGATCGTGATGATGTTGTTCTTGGTGCCCATGTTGTTGTCGCAAGAGGCTTCGTCAATGCTCACTTTCCATTCTCCATCAACATAGAATTTGTACTCGTGATGACCCTCAGGTAAATCAACAATGGCTATGAAGTCTTTCTCACTGAAAGTAATAACACAATAAGTGCTTGACTTTCATATTACAAAACAAACTTGGCTCAAAATTAACTGCCAAGATTTTATGTTTACTTAAAAAACTACTGCAAAATCAAATTTCTGTTCCCCCCTGCAGTAACAATAAAAAATCATACTTAGTGCACTCAGCTATACTCGTTAAGCAAAAAGCCCTCTCAAATAAGTGTAGCGTCAAACATACAACAGTGATTCAGCATGAGACATCAACTTCCCATCTTGCCATCCCATAATGGGCAAATGAAAAAAGAAATTTTCCCTGAATCTTTAACACAACAATTGCAAAGATAATGAGTACCTAATCACCATGAAAAATATCATGAAATATTTACCAACCGCAGTACACCTATGTTTGAAGAGAATTTGTTTTACACTGTTGCCAGTGCATGTACTCATGAATAGGCTAACTTCTGTGTGGTTGTATTAATGAAAAGAGGATGCACTGTAGTGGGGAAGACATAGAGGAATAACACAGCTTGTGTATGCACTGAAAATGTTGGAAAAGGTGCTGGAGGAAAGGCAGAGAAGAACTGTTAAAATCAATATTTGTTAATTTGGCTCCAAGGTAGACCAAGAATGAGATGCAGGTAGACCAAGAATGAGATGGTGAGACACAATTAACAGGGACATGCAGGAGAAGAGCGTGAGTGAGGTAATGCTGCATGATCGCAGAAGATGGAGAAGACTAATAATAAACAGCGACCCCATATAAAGATGGGAAAAGCTGAAGATAAAGAAGAAGAAGTTAATTTGGCTCCATGCCAGAGATATGAACAATGGAAGCAATCTTTATAATGAGGGAACTAAAAGAAGAGTACAATGTAAAAAGGAAGAGACCATACCACATGTCTGAGGAATTTAAAAAAATAATAAAATGGGCGGTCCAGAGACTCACTACATTAGTGATGTTCCTCTACCACAACACTATGCTGAGACTGAAGACAGTAGCTGGTGTACTAAAAAAACACAAGATAAATGTTTGCATCCATAGTAGTCCAGTGCATGCCCTTTGCTGTTTAACAGAGCAATGGAAGAAGCTACTAAAGAGTACAGAAAAGAGGGCCACAAAGGGCTGCTATATGCAGATGCACATCTCAACATGATGGTTTACTTTTGTACTAATACCTGTACTTGCAAAACTATTTACAAGACTTACAAAAAACTACCAATGGGACAAAAGTGACAGTTTTTAACATGCACTGAAACATGAATTATTCGTACAGTCCTTTCAGCATTGAATGGAAAAAGCTCAACTGTAACAAACAACTTGAACGGTACAAAATGCATTACAACTCTTTGATAAACACCGTCTAACAAAGAAATGACTTACCTCTTAACCATTGGAATCTGCTGCCATTCGTTGAATGTACCAGCAATGGCTACTTTCTGACCACCTCCAGTCCACTTGATGACAAAAGGGAGCATTTTCTTGTTTCCCTGTGTTATGACTGGCCGAGGCCTAGCCGGCATAGGGTCTTCATTCTCTTTTCCATCTGAACTAGGCTGAAGAGAAGGAGAAGTGACGTAAAAAAAAAAATTGCTTCGTTTTGTGGCTTGTTGCTTCATTAGCTACTTTATTTTCTTAGTTAAGCTGCTATACAGTATACATACATACACACAATTACATTACTGTAATACTAGTATGTGTTGCAACTCTTTACGAGCTGCTGGAATACTAGTATGTGTTGCAACTCTTTACAAGCTGCTGGAATACTAGTATGTGTTGCAACTCTTTACAAGCTGCAATGTTCAGGTATGAAAACTTCTGTGCATTTTTCTATTACTTCATTCAGAAAAAAGTAAAAAATATGATCAATACACAGAATCAACTAAAAACATGAAAACATAAATTTTCCTCTTGGATATTCTGCCAATTTAGTTATTTAATTATATCACTCTAAAATAATAGCAGCTGAATCACTCTGAAACAATAGCAACAAATGTCAACTTTTCAAGTTGTTCTCTGAACAGCTGGAATACCTTTGTGAGTATGTGATGAGTGGATTCATAATCAATGTCCAACTTCATGCAATAAGCCTTGTTATGTGCTTTTGTTATTTCTTTTAAAATTCTACAGTGATGTCACATTGACTGAGGGAATTAGTATGAGTTTTTAGCAGATGACAGAAGACAGAAAAATACAAATAAAATCAAAACTAATGTAATAAAATTTCATTACTTGATGGATATACACTTATTACAGAACAACAATCCTAAAAATGTAAAGTACACTAAGTGACCTGTGCTCGCATTTTAATATTAACTTTATAGTCTGATTAAACTATCTAATACTGTACTGGTTAAACTGTCCAGTAATAATGAAAATAACTCATTTCATTAGCCTGCCTGCATATCTAACACTGCATCTTTATAGGAACACATGACTATAAAATAAGTATGGACACCTTAATTCTAACCTTTAACGGCTTAATAATGACAGGTTCGTGGTCCTCTTCCGAGTGCTGTTGGTGCAACGATTTCTGTCCCTTGGGCTTGTCGAAAGTAAACGCCTGTCCGTCAATTCTTCCTGGGGATGCCAAGTGATAGGGATCACCAGACTTGTGTCGATCCCTACGCTCTCCTGATGAAGTGTGGTTACCCATAATTCAGTGGGACTGGAAAAAAAATTGAAGCATAGAATGGTGGTTTGTCACTCAACAGGTGTGCTAGCTCTAATACCAAGCAAGTAATGGGTTAACAATAAATAAATGTAACACTGTACTTTAATATATGTAGTGCTGACCATTTTCTCACACTACAGTGGGAAGAGCCGTTATCTAAAAAATAATGTTTCAGCATACACAGGATTTATTAAAGTTCACCAAACACAATAAGCCACTGAACAAAGCTTGAAAGCTCTATCAAAACTAGAGTAATAAAACTACGCAAAAATAAATATGGGTTGCTTATATGTGCAGTGGAATCACAACCATGGCAGAAATGCTAATCTGAGGTGTACAATCAAACTTTGACAGAATACTGTATGTGCATGACACAAAATGGAACTACCTTACTGTAAAACTACTGCACATGCAGAATGGGCAGTATGTGGTTCTGCACCCTGTATACTCTGTGTTGAGCATTTCTTCACAACAAAGTTTCGTTTGTAAAATTGTCTTTGTGATATACTTAAAAACTATAACCCAAAGCTTCTCTTTGTGAAACTGTCCTTGTGATATACATAATTAAAAAACACAGATTTTTATTTACAACTAAAGTCAGACATTATACAGTAAATGTTGAATTGACATCCTTCTGATTAGAGAATTTAACCTAACAAACTACTGCAACAGCTAGCACTATCTCTTCGCAAGCTGTTTGTGCATTAATTTCAAGACAAATCAACCAATTCCCCATATAAAACAGAGACTACATTCCTTTAATCCAATGACAAGACCATTTTGAGACTCCAAGCCTCTGCTTAGGTTGAGCAATACATCCACGAAGTGGTGCTCTCTCCCCAACACTTATACTGTATTCCTATCTCTCCCAAACTTAAATCACTTGTTACCAGTCACAAGACGCAGAGTACGGTATCCGACTGTGGCTAATTTGTGATGGGTTTCCAAATATTTAGCAATAATCATAACAAAGGCTATGTAGCCAATGCCTAGAAGCATTGTAACTGTAACTGTACAGCTGATAACAGTTAATTTGCTGGGCTTTTAGAAATATGAATTATTCGATGTGCAGAGAGCTACTTACATAAGTCTAGCTTAGTAAGACAGTCACAATCAGATAGACAGACAGCCTGACTGAGCTTAATGTAGCCCAGGGTCAAGACAAGGCCATGTTCTGTAGCGTTAGTCCAGTTCCTGTATACGTGAAGCCTATGACATATCCTAGGTTAGGGCAGTGTCTACATTTTATAGGTCAGCACTAGCAAAATTAGTGGTGTTTAGCCTAGGCTAATAATGCAGTATCACCTCAACTGATCAGACATTCTGGGCGTCTCGCCTCCTGATAAGTAACACAGACCTATAGTACATCCTATGCTTGAATATTTTCAAGGTATTTTACAGCTAACACCAATTCCATATGGTTCCTAGCATAAACCTACCTGTTCTTTATTTAACACTCAATATTTAAGATTTGCATAAGAACGTATAGCATATGTAGTGGTAGCTTAGTAATAAATCATCATAATGTAACTGTTAAGTCTGATAAGTTGTTGACTGTTAAAGTGATGTGTTACTGCAGGCTAGCCTAGCCTAGTCAAAGCCAACTTTGGTAACAGGCCTAGCCTAGTTGGTTAAGCAATTATGTTAGCCTGGTCTAACCTAGATATTATTTATTGAAGCAAACTTACGGCACTGTAATATGGTAAATATGTGGTATATTAATGTCTCAACAATTGCATAATCACATATTTTTGCGAGTGGTTTTCTCAAGTTATATTAATTTTCTACTTTTGAATTTTAAGTTGTCTGACAATATCTGGAGTTCTTATGGCCTACATTCAACTAACCTACATCCTAGACTAGTTCTATTTTGTGGTCTGAGGAGGTAGTCACTAGGGTAATAGAATATCAAATAAATTTCCTACCAAATCAATGAATGGTGTATTTTTCACTATTTCTCGTGTCTATGTGCCTTCTTTGACCGATATTTCTGTTGCAAACCAGTTACTTAGGTGCTTTCTCTACTTTTATGCAATTATTACTGGAAATGGGATTTTGGGTGCCTATGGAAACAAGTCTGGTCACTCCTGTCAATAATTTCACTGCCAAGTCGGTCTGCAATCTGTCGTCCGATGTTGTTACAGGGAATCAAGTTTGGAATAAATCTGTTTTCAAGACAATTGAATAGTGACATTAAGGGATATTGAATTCCAACAGCAAAGTAATCTACATCCAAATTTTAGAGCAACAAATTGATTTTGCATCATAACCCCTGGTGGATGGTGAGCCGCATAAACTTCTGCCAAACACAATTAACTTAGATATCAGCTGTGGATATTTTAACATATTTACAGCCAACTCCAAAAACAGATTAGGACAACCCAGAATGGAAAGGAAAAAGACTAGCCTACCTTTGTTAACCAGTGATAGGCTATATTCAAGTAGGTCAGGAGTAGTTCAGGGTGTAAGCAATTGGCAACTAGGCTGGGCCAAAAACATTCCAATTCTAGTTTTGGCTATTGTAAAATATGTATTATTTAGGGTAGCCTACTAGATTTCTTATTTACGACTATGAAAAATCACTTCAAACATTAAAAATTTATCTCTCAACGATATTTATCAATATATATATACAGTATATATATATATATATATATATATATATATATATATATATATATATATATATATATATATATATATATATATATATATATATATATATATATATATATATATATATATATATATATATATATATATATATATATCCTTTTAATTTTTCCAAGTTCTCTAGAGATATGAGGTGTGACAGGGCTAAAGAGCTTCTGACTGGATTTTATTGTAATTACAGCTTTAGTTATTTTCCCCACATCAATCAGACATAGCACCCTATGAAACCAGGATAAGAGGAATCTGAGGAAGCCTACATCCAGTACTTTATATTTTGATTACTGTAACGGTGATTACACCACTCACAGTAGTCTACATAGGTTAATAGTTCGTTTATTTAGGGCTGTCAAGGTGATGTGATGTTTAAGTTAGGTTACATTAGGTTGCATTCCAGTATAAAAAATTTACAGTGCTCCAGAAAAACACCACATGAGTGACAGAGGCACCATTGCAAAGGCAAGACCCTTACCTAAAACCTGAACCTGGTCGGGGTACAGACCGGTGAGGATGGGACACAGTGCCCTACATTAAAACAGGCTCAGTAAAGGATGTCAACCGGTGCTACTTTGGCGTGTTATCTACATGTCACGAATCTACTTTGGTATGATATCTACACAGGTTCGTTATCTACATGCCATGCAACTACTTTGGTTTGAGATCTAGATTAAGAAATAGCTTGTTGTGTCGTTTGTTAAATTCATAATTGGGTAACAAGCTATATTGCCTCCTAATTTCCCAACTGCTATCTAATTGGGTAACAAGCCTAATTTCTATGTTGTATCATTTCTTAAAAGATAAAAAATAGGGCAGTCATTTACATTTCTTAAATTTTGCTGGCTTATACATTCGCTTAAAAATTTTATTCTGTAACTTAGTCTGTAGCAAAGCCCTTAAGATGCTCGCAAAGGAATTCTACAATGACACCAGTGACGAATTTAAGACTTTGGCTTTTTTAAGAAGACATGGGCTTTTAGATGAAGAACAAAGAAACCGTGGATGTCAAACTTTTCGCTCCGTTCGCAGAGGCAATGTATTTTTTCACTTCACAGATTTGAATAACAAATTTTTGAGATTATGTTTTATTTTATAGAAGACCTCTCTTACCATCAGGTGCGTGCTGTATACCGATAAATTTTTTTTCTAAAGTGTTAATAAATTTTAACCATGTCTCTTTGATATTTTTTATATTATTATTTTTATTTTATTCTGAATTAAAGAATTAAAAAAATACATTTTGGTTATTTTGACCTTGTATATAACTAGCTAAATTAGAATTTGTCTTGTAGATAACACGCCAAAGTAGAATTCCGATGTTGTAGATATTTTGAACGTGTAGATAACACACCAAAGTAGCACCTGTCAACCATCCCTGTATTTGACTCGATTTTGTACACATCACCCAAAACTCTGGTTTCCCGAGATAATTTCTCAATGAGGTCCTCCTTTATCGTTAGGCAAAGATAATTTCTCAATGTGGTCCTCCTTTATCGTTAGGCAAAGATAATTTCTTAATGTGGTCCTCCTTTATCGTTAGGCAAAGATAATTTCTTAATGTGGTCCTCCTTTATCGTTAGGCAAAGATAATTTCTTAATGTGGTCCTCCTTTATCGTTAGGCAAAGATAATTTCTTAATGTGGTCCTCCTTTATCGTTAGGCAAAGAATATCTCTAAAAGTGCTAAGGGTAGTTTGCAGAACGACGGGAATACCCCGTACGGAAGCTTAGTACATTGTCTCCATTTAGTGTTATTTGGGGAGGCCAATGGGAGGTAGTGGCCCTCTGGCCAGGTCAGGGCACGGCGCCCTAGATGAGGTTAGGAAAGTAAGGTCTGGTTAGGTTAGGACACGGCAGTCTAGGAGAGGTTGGGTTTGCTTTCGTCTACAGAACCTGTTCCCATCATTCTACAATTGCCCCCTAGGCTAGGCTAATTCTCAATGGGGTAAAACTGAAGACTACTACCGCAGCCTGGTTCCTGCCAGTCACCGTCCGGAATACGTAAGACTTTTCATGTTTTTTTTATATTTGTCTTTTGTTTATGCTTATAATAGTGACCATCTCATGTTTCCAAGTTCATCCCCAAGGGCCTGGTTCTAAACACGGCGCCCGTTTTGCACGTAAACTGGTAGTTACCGAGCCAGCAGGGAGCAGTAGCAGTCTTCAGTGTTGCCATCTAATGGAGTTCAAGGTCACGCTTGAAGGAAATAACAGCCTAGTTTAAGCTTCAAAATACAGTCTTAACCACTTAATTAATCCAGCCTGGCCCTTAAATGCAGCAGATCCCTTAAGGTAGGCCAGCCTGCCTAGGTTAGGCTAAGTAACTAGCCTAGTCTAGACAGCCTCCCAACCTTACCAACCCTTTGTCCAGCCTAACCCAAATCTGGGTTACTCTAAATGCAAGGGTGAAATACCCCTCTAATTAACTGCGAATGCGTCCATTATGACCTCCATCTTCCCTAGCTATAAATTTCACAACAGAAATAATCACAACATCGTAAGTACAACTCACCAATGCGCAAACAACCACCTCCTCGTCTCTTCTACAACACTTCCTGAATATTAATGAGGCTTATTAAGTTACTCACCGTACTTATATGCCACTAGCTGCAGTCTCCCTCCCTTCTTCACAGTAAAAACTGGTGTCTTATCCTCTCATTTGGGGAGTTTTTTTTCCAGTTTTTGTTGTTTTTTTCTTGTTTTTGCCTTTGTTGTTTTTTTTTTTTTTTACCCGAATGTCAGTCGGGTTCAGGAACACTTTACCGTCATAACAATATGACTTATTTATTCAGAGAAAACGGAGTTGTTTGTGTTTCTGGGTATAACTGGATCATTCAATTGTGTATGTATGTATGTATGTATGTATGTATGTATGTATGTATGTATGTATGTATGTATGTATGTATGTATGTATTTGGTCCTGTTGTTTTATGCTGTTTGATGATGCAAACGCTTAGCAATTATTGCCGGACGACATACAGATCTCCATATGTATATACGAATGAATTATCGTATGTATGTATGTATGTATGTATGTATGTATGTATGTATGTATGTATGTATGTATGTATGTATGTATGTAAGCATGTATGTATGTACGTATGTATGTAAAGCTTGAATAACTATCAGGCTAATAATACAGTGACTCAGAAAATCGTAATGTAATCGTCGTCTCCGGTGCGACTGGCCCATATGTTGATTATGCAACAGCTTTCACTGGGCATGATGCAATTAGGCCTAAATAAGAAACAATTTCTTTTTTTTTAACGATGATTCACTAATTTAAAAAATATAACAATGCACATAGATTGTATGAAAGTCGTAGACTGCATATATTACGTAACCGTTTAGCTAATGAAAAAAAGATGTAAAGTTAAATGTTAGAGAAAGCAAGCATATAAACTGGCACATGTAATTTATTTAGTTACACTAATAGTAGTCATAAAGTTTGAATAGTGAAGGCATTTTGTAGGAATATAGCTTTGCCATCTATTTTATACAGGGCAACGTAATACATTTAAACGAAGATAATACTGAAAATTTACAAAGAATACATACTAGGAGTAGCCTAAAATACAGCAATGAGAGAGAGAGAGAGAGAGAGAGAGAGAGAGAGAGAGAGAGAGAGAGAGAGAGAGAGAGAGAGAGAGAGAGAGAGAGAAAGTATTATGTATACCTTAGTTTAATCAGACCACTGAGCTGATCAACAGCTCTCCTAGGGCTGGCCCGAAGGATTAGATTTACTTTACGTGGCTAAGAACCAACTGGTTACCTAGCAACGGGACCTACAGTTTATTGTGGAATCCGAACCACATTATAGCGAGAAATGAATTTCTATCACCAGAAGTAAATTCCTCTTATTCTTCATTGGCCGGTCGGAGATTCGAACTCGCGGCCAGCAGAGAGAGAGAGAGAGAGAGAGAGAGAGAGAGAGAGAGAGAGAGAGAGAGAGAGAGAGAGAGAGAGAGAACATCACATCCTGAATGAAAACAATATGATGACGAACAACTGGGAGACAATCAATAGAAATCCATTCTAAATTTAGAAACATATATATATATATATATATATATATATATATATATATATATATATATATATTATATATATATATATATATATATATATATATATATATATATATATGTAGGAGTTTACCTTCTAAATAATAATAATAATAATAATAATAATAATAATAATAATAATAATAATAATAACAGAAAATGGAATTGTGAACTAGAAAGACATGGAAACAGGACACGAAAGAAGTAATATACGATTATGCCTATGTGTCTATAATTTTCTTTAGAGGCAAAATTGAACATCGAAAACGGCAAAATATGGTACAAATGTATATTTTTGCGATAATAGGGAAAAACACCCATTTCTACTTTTGTTTTCATATCCAAGATACAAAGAAGAAATATGCAAGCTTACAGAGCCAAACTTCATACAGGTGGCAGGATAACATACAAGCTAAATAAGTAATAGAGTTACTTCGAAGAAAATATCGAATAAAAGAAAGTAGCTGTACACACAATAAGGAAGATAAGACGACAAACAATAAAAAAATGAGCTAATAAGATGACAAAGAATAAAAAAATGAGCTAATGTGAAAATGGTTTATGCCTTTAGAGCGGTTAAGCAGAGACATGTAGCGTTACCTCACAAAACATAGGCAAATCCCCATTGCTACTACTACTACTGCTATTTACTACTACCTGCTATTCCCCGTTCGTAAGGCTGTTCATTCATCAAAACTGGACTTCTGACCGCGAGAAATTTGATAAAATGGTAATACAACTATAATTTTGTAAGTTTTAGACACAATCAAAATACTTTCGGTAAAATTTAGAGTAAAACAGATTCCCTTGCATCAGCTTAGCTCACAGACTTTGCAGGCCGCTAAGCCTGTCGTATCTTAGCTTAACCATTAAGCCAGTGGTAGACTTTCGCAGACTAAACCATTTCAGCCATTTTATTATGTTAGCTTATTTTTTTTAGCAGGTTTAACAAACTAAGGAAGTTATTACAGCATTAAATACGCCTAGCCTGTAGCCTGGTTTAATTCTTCAGATGGCCCACATGAATTGTCAATTTCTCCCACTCTTTGTCATAGTCCGGTGTTTGGTGTTACTTTGTGGGGCTGGTCAGGTCTGGGCAAGCCCCCTAAGCGAGGTTAGGTAGGTAAGTTCTGGTTAGGTCAGAACCTGGCATTCTAGGAAAGGTTAGGTTCGTTGAGTTTGGGTCGTTTCGGCTGCAAGTCGTTTATGCCGGAAGCACGCTTACGTGCAAGATGGGCGCCGGTTTAGTACCAGCCCCTTGGGGATGTACGTAAAACATAAAATGATAACCGTAAATACCATAAACATAATGGTAAATACCATACGCATAACTACCAGGACCGGGTTTGTTCACATCTACGGAACTTGTCCCGTCGTTCTAAACCTGCCCCGTATATGTACAGTATTTCTATCCATGCTCATTGTTGGTGTTTCCTTGCCCCTGTGGCTTATAAAATTATGAGAGAACCCCAGTGGGGGAACAGGGTTTTAAGGGGTAGCCACAATTGAATGAATTACATACACAGATATGGTTTAAAATGCATAAACTATAAAGTAGACCTAAGCATAGTTCATGGTCTTCAGCTGCATCCATCACTCAGCCACTTCTTGGGCTTTCCTGTTCTGAACACTGAGTCACTAAAGTGGTTCACTTCAAATATAGCTAACAGAATATCCATAGTTAGCATGTAAGTGGATTCAGGTTTACCTGTCCTTTCTATTGGTATAAGAGAGTTAAGTCTGCATCTTTGATCCAAGATTGTAATATCAAGAGAAAACTCGAATTAAGATTAAATGCACCACCCCAACCGACTCTTCTGCTGACAAGCCACGCACACATAAACCTTTGGACGTTAGGCTTGAAACAGAAAGTAAAGCAGTGGATTTCTCAGCAGTGGAGAGTGTCCCGGGGTGTTTTCTGCCAATTAGCCTAGGCCTAAATTCTGTTCATCTAAAGTAGGAAAGTAGGCCACACCAGAAGATGTGACGTAAAGAAGCTTTTTGGAACGCAGCACTTGAAGCTGAATCGCAGTTATGAAGCAGGATCAAAGTCAAGCTGATGAAATTATAATGAAGAAAAAATTATGCAGTTATTGTTCACTGCTCTCATCTGAGCTGCATTTACAGCAGCACTGAAATATATTTTTAGATCTAGGGAAATCAGAGGATGCTTATCATTAACACAGATTCAAGTAATGTACTTCTACAGAATAAGTAATGCCTATTCACCACATGGAACACAAAGTATAGGGCTGATTGGTCCTCCAGCTTGCAAGAAAGCAAATGAAAATAAAATTTTGTTGAGTACCAGGTCATGTGGGCAGCCAAATAGGCTTTATCATCACTTACTCCCTCCACAATAAGTATACCCCATCTGGCTTTAAAGAACCCATCCATTGTTTACCAGTAACCAGAAAGGTGAACTTAAATTTATGAAGCCATCAGAGAGAGAGTGGATTTGTACTGATGCTGAATGAAAAGCATCTACAGTATAAACTTGGCTTAAATGCTTATTGACCTCTCATATTTTACACACAGCAATGGAGAGTGATGTGGGACGTAAGGTGCTGAAGTATTTGTATGGTAGTTTTACACTGCAGCACATATAAATAGAGTTTACTGTAAGTGTTTCAACATGAGGGCATAGTAGGAAGAATAATACACTTTTCAGAGAAATAGGATTTTAAAACTTTTGCAATTAATTTGAGATTAACAAAAGTTTTTCAACAAATTTGATATTAACAAAAGTTTTTAGTTGAAAATAAAAAGATTTTTTTATTTATTTATAGAATTGCTTAACAGAAAATGGTCTTGTTGTTTCAGTGCTTGGCTTTTAAACCCAAATTTCAATACCCAGTCCAATCCAATCTCAGCTACTACATTTTTCAATTACAGTACTGTCTAGTTCCCTTAACTTCATGGCTCTGTGTGCTAAAGTGTCCCATATTCTATGGGCCACATAGAACCGTCAAAAAAGATTTCTTTTTGTCAAGTGGCATACTCAAGTTTGTTGGAAAAAATAATTTTTGCAAGATTTAATTTGCACTTGCATATCCATTTTTTTTAAATTAATTATGTCATTTGTTCCTGCCTCATTCACAAGTAATTTTTGGGTTCCAAGAAGTTAATTTTTATTAGTTGAACATTTTTTGAAAATTCTGTAAGGTAATGTATTTTCAATGTCAACGACCCTGCTCGTTGTGACACCTCTCTGTAATGTCAATCAGTTAATCAATCAAGCACTGTGGGTATGCATGTAGTAAGTGCTTAATTATTTTGTTTGTTTCAGGACTGTGTGATTGTGAAAGCCCAATTTCTTCCATCTTCCATCTGGCCACAATTAACTGGTCACCAGTGAGAGGCTGCATATTAGTTGGGCTGACAAGGCAGAGATGAAGTCATCAAGCACAGAATACAGTTGTTGGAGGACTGACTTACGATCTTATTTCAGATCATCCCAAAGAGAGCATAAGGCCACTAGAGTCCTGCAGTACTGATATGGAAGTTTCCGAGTTTTTTTTTACTGGATTTTTTTATCACCGATCACCTATTTGGGTTGAATAATAGTGAGAGCACATAGGCGAATTAATTGCTTAATTTAGTATAAGATTTGGTAAATTATAATGCTTATATATTGATTGTTGGACTTATCATGCAACCATGGTAAAGTTAGAAAATACACACAATATTTGTTATTTGTTATTTAAAGTTGTTTATTGCTGATAAGGTATTGCTGGTTTTAATGTGACTGGCTCTTGATGATGTAATTGATATTGGCATATGGACTAGTTTTTATGAAAATATTTTAAAAGACATTTTATAATTGAAGTCAGACTCATAATTATCTATTTTTTGCTCATGAAACATATGGCTGCAGCTTCCTTGTGCAAAAGACGGAAAACTAAATGAATGGAAAATGATATTGATTTGCAAGAGATCCTCCCCTCTGTTAAGAACTTTTGTTACGTGAAGTACGGGGGTAATTTGGTGCCTTTAGAAATATCCATGGGAGAAAGGTGAAACGTTTTGTGGCAGAAAAACTAAGATCCAGCACTGTGAAAATGGAAGCTGAAGACCCATTATCATTCTCTTTAATAAACCATGAAAATGTGGATAATCCAGTTGCAGAGAATGATGGTGTCTCGTTGTTTCTAGAAGAGCCTGAAGCTGTGGACTTTGAAGATACTGAGACTATGGAAGCTAAAGACCCACTGTCATTGTCTTCAATTCATGATAAAAATGAAAATCTTGAAAGTCATCTGACTGCAGGCACAGATGATGATGAGGGCTCTTTATACTCAGGCCCATCAGTTGAGGTTGAGGTCAAGGCAGACCCACAAGTTTTCGAGTTTGATGAAACTGCAGATGTTGAGAAGGACTCTCTAAGTTGTGATGACGAATATAGTCAGAAAATGATTGGGAGAGGGTGCGTAAAGGAAGGCAGAGGTCACAAGAAAACTCATAAAGAAAAGAAGCTATACACTTGTACTGAATGTGGGAGTACGTTTTTACAGTCAAATAAACTAAAACTGCACATGAGAACTCATACAGGAGAAAAGCCTTACACTTGCACTGAATGTCAAAGTCGTCTTTCTACCCCGGAGAGTCTGAAAGTGCATATGAGAATCCACACAGGAGAGAAGCCATTTGTTTGTGCTGAATGTGGAAGCCGATTTAGACAACTAAGTGCATTTAGAAGGCACATGAAAATTCATACTGGAGAGAAGCCTTTTGCTTGCACTGAATGCAAAAGTAGGTTTTCAGAGGCAGACCGACTCAAAAGACACATAAGAGCTCATACGGGAGAGAAGCCGTTTGCTTGCACTGAGTGTCCAGTAAGTTTTGCTCAGTCAACTGATCTCAAAAGACACATGAAATTACATACTGGAGAGAAACCATTCTCTTGTAACGAATGTCAGAGTAGTTTTTATTCCTCGAGCCATCTCAAAAGACACATGAGAATCCATACAGGAGAGAAGCCATACACTTGCCCTGAATGTCACATGAGTTTTTCGCAATCACACTGTCTAAAAACTCACCTGAAGATGCATACATGAATGATGATGTTATGTTGCAATGAGTATGGAAATATTTTTTTCACTTGAATAAGGCTGTAGGTGGTAGGTGTTCCTACCATTGCAATAACTGCTGACTATTTGTAATGGCCCCAAACAGGCTATTACTGTATACTACGTTCCAAGACAGTAGAAAACAATCAAAACCAGACTTTTGTAGAATATTTTATTGAGAAATAAGAATGAGAATGATATGACAAGTGTTTAGTCAGGCAACTGTTATTTTTGAAAGAATTCAAGCCAAATTTTCATTTTGACAGTATAACCACTTAAATGATAAAAGTGCATATATTTTGGAAGACTATTCATTCACTGTACAATATATAAAAAACTACAATATCACTCAAGATTTTATTTTTATGGGAAGAATGAAAATGCTTAAAGTACTGTTGGTAGCAGACTACTTAGGCTCCAGATTCAGTCTCAGTACTCCTTCTTAGGGATGAAAGTAAATCTTAGCAAGATTGGTCCCCATTCTACATTTCTATTGAAATGTGTTTCACAGTTAGTTGATGCCATTTGTACTGTGCAACTGCAAGAAGTCAGGTTGTCTACTGAATAGTATTTAAGCTAAGAGAAATAAAGTATGAAAGTTAAACCAAATCTCACAGAATGTCCTTTTGTAAGAGTTAATAAAAAGTCTAGTTTTTTAAAGTAAAAATAAAATTTTTCCACATACAAAGCCATTACTTATGTGAGCCTTTACCTATTGTAGTAGTCACTTCCAGATGCATCAAAGAATAAAAAAGCCTCTCTTTTCACCTCTTTGAGTACGCATCCTGGGCCCTGAATGCCTGTAGCTGGGGATACTCATCACTTTGTATATAGCCTGAACCAGCTACAGCTTGAGAGGGCCAATATTTATAACACAAAGTAATGGATTTGTTTATGCATGTATTAATTTTATTTTCATTCCACATGCACCCATTACAGTATTTTATATGAACCTGAGTAGCAACTACGCGGAAGACCTCCTTATTAGAAAATTACTAGGGGATCTAAAACCAGAAAGGGTGTTGGACTGAAGGACAACACTGGATAAAAGGCAACAGTCATATTGAGGCCAACAAGTCGTAATGGATTGGGCCATGTCAGTACAGTAATTGGTTGTTAGCCAAATTTCGCGTTAGAAGCATGAGGTGGTAGCGACACTGCATTTGCACATTCAAAATGGTTACTTTTTAGGGTCTCAGGACTTGAAAGACATGTACTTTCAGGTCCCAGTTCACAGATCTTGAGGATGTTCCCTTGGTTTGTTTGGCAAGGGAGATTCTTTCATTTCAAGGTTTTCATGTTTTGGGTTGGCTATGACCCCACAGGTTTTCACTTGTTTGATAACCACAATCAATGTTTGAGCTTACAGGAAAGGCATCGGGTTGTTCAGGTACCTCAGCAACTGGCTGACTGTGGTGTCTTCCTCCTTCGTAAGTCTTTGGAGATGCCACAGTTACCTCATCGGCCTCTGCCAAGTTGGACTTGACACCACTAGAGGAAGCAGTTTAGTATCTGAGTGGAACTAAATAAAACAATATTCTTAGTGGGACCTTGCAAAATTATGTGGAGGGATGAAACTCCATGTCATAAAAGTCTCATCCCTACATGCAAAGTTGTGGCAAAATTTGCTGGGCCATTTAAACTCTGTGGAGAAGCTGTGTAGCTACTTTGGCTAAAACCTTTGCAACTGGGAATGAACCGACAGTGGTCTGCTGGAGGTCACCCTACCAAATTTTGTGTCTATCCTTATGCAAGGGTTCTAGCAGACCTAGCTTGAGTGAGCAAGTTTCATGCTCTCTCTAGCCAGGTCTCTCACAAAGAGCGGGCATGGTTTGGTGCAGCCGTACAATTTCCATTTTACAGCATGCATTTGCTTGTCTGGCATAAAGAAACATATGAAGTACTTACTCTACTTCTATGATTTTGGAATCTTCCAGTTTTTTGTTTTTCTTTCACTCTTCCTTGGTGAGTGAACCCATGTGTGACATACATGTAGGTACAAGGGCAGATTCCAGTACAGTACATATAAATATATCACTGACGTAAATTCTCAGCGTACAGCACCAATCTTTTCCCTTTTAAAAACATTTCTCTAAACCTTTCAATTTGCCATGAGGGCTAAGTGTTCTAATTCTACTAACTGTGGAAACTATGCTGTACTGTAACCTTGTCTAACAACCATTCTCAGGCTACTGGCTCCAGTGATCGTTCATGTAAAGATTCTGATCTCATGTTTTCCTCCACAATTTTTGTTCTGTGTTACAAATCATGAAAATGCATGAAGGTTTAAAAGATACTTCTACAGAAGATATCTACCCTCAGTGAAAGGTATATTGTACTATATTTGTTATCAAGATGGCTAAAAGCACAATAAGTAAAAGAAGGATGTCTTCTATGTAATTATCAGAGATCGGGTAGGGTAACCTGTATATGAATTATTTAGATTTATAATAAAAGTCATACAGTATTTTTCTGCGGACAAGAACTTTTTATATGTTTCAGTTGTACTTACTCTAAAATGTAGTGAGCTGAAGACTATTTGTCGTTGTTGTATTTTATGTAAAGTTTTGTTTGTACATGTAAATATAATATCTAATACTGAAAAGTTTTGTTGCTGAATGTCTTCAGTGTGACTTTTAGGAATCTACATTCCCATTTGTATGTTTTAGCTGTAAAACTCATTTTTATTGACTGTCCTTTTTTCTGTGAATAATTTGCTTTCATAACTAAACATTAATAAAAATTTTTTATCAATTAGTTTTTCAATTTCCCATTTAAAAACGTTGTTAAGGTAGTAATCAACTAATCTAGTGAGCTTGGATGTACTGTAAATGTTGAAATAATATCGCTGACTTGCATAGCTAAACCAATATGTAATTATCAGTTTTAAGGGTTTTGATGAAGAGAAGTGCTTTGAAATAATTTCTTTTTTACCAATAGAATTACTGATACATTGATATTCATACACAGCCTTGTTTTCCTAATGTCTGTATATTACAGTATGATAACTGATATTGATATAACATACAAGTCAAGTCCAAGTCAATGGCCCCTGTGGTGGGATTGTTCCATATGAATAGGGTTCATCTTCTGAATAATAATAATAATAATAATAATAATAATAATAATAATAATAATAATAATAATAATAATAATAATAATAATAATACAGTACTTCCATGGGTAAAGACAATAATAGCAAAGTGGTTGGCAAATGTAGGTCACTAGTTCTTCAAGTCTTCCATTTCTTGTATTTTCTGTTTGAAATGCCACCTGACGCAGGGGCAACGCCTTCAAGTATATTAAAATATAATGTTGTAAAGTTTGTAGAATACTGTTTACCTTACTTTACAGAATTTAAAGTAATCGTGGTTGTCAGAGATGCAAAACACTGGTAACGATAAGGACTTGCAATGATATGGGTATTCAGAAAGTGTGAGGAATTTAAGAATTTAAGATATAATATATATATATATATATATATATATATATATATATATATATATATATATATATATATATATATATATATATATATATATATATATATATATATATATATATATATATATATATATATATATATATATATATATATATATATATATATATATATATATATATATATATATATATATATATATATATATATATACATTCTCTAACATCAAGGAGAGCATCTCCATGTTATGATAACGACCAGGTGATAGGAAAAATATTAATTATTTTTTTCTCATCCTAATTTTGAATGTTTGAAGACAGTGAGGCTACTTAGGATACAACTTCAAGATGGTATCTGTATGCACAGAACTGTGAGCAAGAATGTTCCCTATGTAATTCCAAACGATATTGATGACTGATCTGGAGGTCTCTTGTTCTGGAAAGTTGTCAAAACAAAGCCCCCCATAAGCGGGTAGCGCCGTCAGTCCACCTCATGTGGTGCACTGTACGCATTACTTAAGGTTCTTTGCAGCGTCCCTTCGGCCCCTAGCTGCAACCCCTTTCGTTCCTCTTACTGTACCTCCTTTCATATTCTCTTCCGTCTTCCTTTCCAACCTCCCCTAACAACTGATTCATAGTGCAACTGCGAGGTTTTCCTCCTGTTACACCTTTCAGACCTACTGTCAATTTCCATTTCAGCGGTGAATGACCTCATAGGTCCCAGTGCTTGGCCCAAATTCTATACTCAATTCGACAAATTTCTTCACGCGAGAAGAAATCGAGATAATTACAAAAAAAGGAATTACATTTCCTTTTTTTGTAATTAAACAAATTATATATTATACAAGATCATATCATATTCAGCAACATCTCGGAACCAATTTTGTGCTGCGGTATAATCCCACGAAAATCTTCGTAACACTTTTATATCGTCAGCGATCATATGCACTTTGAAGAGAATAGAAAAAAAATATTCTTTCGTGAATTTCAAGGAATTTTACAGTTATGTATCCATTGTCACGCATAAACCCGCGCCAGTTAACCTCAATAATATTCCTCATTTCTTCACAGACAGTTACTTTCACGGTAAGTTCATAAAAATTCATTTTAAAAGCTTACGTCTTTGATTATAAGATCTGCCTCTCCTTTCCGAACACGTCTATTCGCAAGAATTCCTGGAGAGAGAGAGAGAGAGAGAGAGAGAGAGAGAGAGAGAGAGAGAGAGAGAGAGAGAGAGAGAGAGAGAGAGAGAGAGAGAGAGAGAGCATATTCTCATGTCTTTCATACAAACTACTTTAACAGTAAACCTCTAAAAATTCGTTTTAAAAAACCGCACCTGGGGAGAGAGAGAACGAGAGAAAAACCACTTCAACAGTGACCCTCTAAAAATTCGTTTCAAAAACCACACCTGGAGAGAGAGAGAGAGAGAGAGAGAGAGAGAGAGAGAGAGAGAGAGAGAGAGAGAGAGAGAGAGAGAGAGAGAGAGAATATTCTCGTGTCTTTCAGACAAACTACTTTAACAGTAACCTTCTAAAAATTCATTTTAAACATCACACCTTGGGAGAGGGAGAGAGAGAGAACATATCCCATTTTCAAAGAAGGCCCGTCGATTCCCACGAACCACTCCAAAAACTTTCCAAAACAAAATAGCATCGATTACCATTCATTTTCCTGCCGCGAAACAAAACCACTCGACAGACAGAGATGCGTCCGAACAAAACCACACCCCAACGAACGCATAGTTTCTGCTGCTGTTCAAAACACTTGCTGACTCCACAATACTCTCTTTCTCAAAAGCCACCAGCAACCTTCTCTATTCCTACGCTTTGCGACGCCAAGCTTCACACCTCTCAGTCAACCATCTCCACTTAATGCAGTATAAGGCGGAGCAATAACGTAAGGTTCTCGTAATTATGAATGTTACGATATATCATTTTAACAACCGCAACACAAGCAGTCATATCTTATGACAATGAAAATCAATATAAATATATCCCAAAAGATGTTGTTGAAGAATTCCATTAATAACGAAGGTTGTTAGACCACATAACCGAAACATTATTATTATTATTATTATTATTATTATTATTATTATTATTATTATATCAGTGATAATAATAATAATAATAATAATAATAATAATAATAATGAAACCCGAAATTCAACACGCCCATTGCATAAAACAACGAAATGGAACAATTATCATTACACCCAAACCCATAATATCAATGATAACAGTGAAACAAATCCAGTTATGTGTATGTACATATATTTAAAGATAAATCCGTATATAGGGATTTTTCGGGGTTGAACAGATTCCCGAAAGCTCTCTGTACAGATTTAACTTTAAATTAAGTATATCTTAGTTTAACCAGACCACTGTGCTGATTAGCAGCTCTCCTAGGGCTGGCCCGAAGGATTAGACCTATTTTACGTGGCTAAGAACCAATTGGTTACCTAGCAACGGGACCTACAGCTTATTGTGGAATCCGAACCACATTATACCGAGGAATGAATTTCTATCACCAGAAATAAATTCCTCTAATTCTTCATTGGCCGGCCGGAGACTCGAACTCGGGGTTAGCGGCTTTAAATACATGTACATATACATAACTGTGGATTTGTTTCTCCATTTCAAAACTTATGTTACCATGAGTATTTTTTAATGATAATTGTAATACTACACATGGTAGGTCCCTTTTGGACTTGACTTAAAGGCAAAGAAATAAAGGATAAAAGATGAATAAGTACAAAAATGCGCCGAAGTTTCTTCGGCGCAATCGAGTTTTCTATGCAGCGTAAAATGCTGTATGAAAATCTCAGCCGCGGCCCACGAAACTTTCAGCCACGGCCCGGTGATGGCATGTGTCGTTGGTGTTTATAGCGGTGCCAGACGCACTTTCATGGCTGACTGTAACCTTAAATAAAATCAACACTACTGAGACTAGAGGGCTGCAACTTGGTATGTTTAATGATTGGAGGGTGGATGATCAATATATCAATTTGCAGCCATTTAGCCTCTGTAGTTTTTAAGATCTGAAGGCGGAATAAAGTGTGGACGGACAGACAAAGGCATCTTAATAGTTTTCTTTTACAGAAATCTAAAACAGATAAAAAGTCGAAATTCCCCGAAACAGTCTGAACAAATGCAAAATATACAACCCAACACCAACAGCTTGTAAGACTGAAAGCATTTTTTTTCTTTCCGCCCTCAGATCTTAAAATCTGCTGAGGCTAAAGGGCTGCAAATTGGTATGTTGATCATCCACCCTCCAGTCATCAAACATACCAAATTGCAGCCCTCTAGCCTCAGTAATTTTTATTTTATTTAAGGTTAAAATTAGCCATAATCATGCGTTTAGCAACGACATAGGCAAGGCCAACACCGGACCGTGGTTAAAGTTTCACGGGCCGCGGCTCTTACACCATTATACCGAGACCACAGAAAGATAGATTATTCTCTTTGGCTTTGATTATACGCTGTACAGAAAACTCGGCGCATTTTTTACTTGTTTAATGCTGTATATAACGCCTGTGTTGATCAAGAAATCAACATAATCAAATTGTAGATCTTACAGAGGCAATCAATGAAGTATTGATGTTGTAAACTTTATCTTACAAGTTTATTATTTATTCGCGATGAAGTTGCTTCTTCCTACTCAGTATCTGAAGATTAAATTTTCAGGTCTGCTTTCTTTTATTGATTTCATGGTCATATTTTCCACATCTGTAACCCAAAAACTACACGGAACTGCAAACCAAAGTGACCACGTCGTTAAGAGAGAGAGAGAGAGAGAGAGAGAGAGAGAGAGAGAGAGAGAGAGAGAGAGAGAGAGAGAGCATATTCTAATTTCTTTCAGACGAACTAGTTAACAGCAACCCTCTAAAAATTCTTTTTAAAAAACTACACCTGGAGAGAGAGAGAGAGAGAGAGAGAGAGAGAGAGAGAGAGAGAGAGAGAGAGAGAGAGAGAGAGAGAGAGAGAGAGAGGATGATTTTCAAGACACCACTGAACGTTCTTCATCTGAAATCTGGGAGAGAATGAAAGAAATGTGATGTGGAAATACTGTTATGTCTCCAGAGTCAATATGGACTTTGTGCACAATCATTGCGCATCTCACGTCGGGTTTTTCTTTTGAAGATTATGTTATTATAACATCTCCCCCTCGCGAGATATCATCATGAACCGTAGTATGATTCCATCCGAATGTGGTCAGTTTCAAATCACCCGAGTCTCTCTAGAGAAGAACATTGTTTTAGAGTTTTAGTTTTCTGTAAGAAAACTGTTGTGCCGGCTGTGTCTGTCCGTCCGCACTTTTTTTGTGTCCGCCCGCAGATCTTAAAAACTACTGAGGCTAGAGGGCTGCAAATTGGTATGTTGATCACCCACCCTCCAATCCTAAACCATACCAAATTGCAGCCCTCTAGCCTCAGTAGTTTTTATTGTATTTAAGGTTAAAGTAAGCCATAATCGTGCTTCTGGCAACGTGCAAACGCAACAACACAGGCCACCACAACCGGCTGAGAGTTTCGTGGACCGCTGCTCATACAGCACTATACCAAGACCACCGAAAGATAGATCTATTTTCGGTGACCTTGATTATACGCTGTACAGAAAACTCGATTGCGCCGAAGACACTTCGGCGCATTTTATACTTTTATATTTTTTTAAAGAGTAAGAATCTTTTGAGCAGATTAATAAATCTCTAATACTGACTGCACATGGAAACCGATGGAGGGCCATAAATTCTTCACAGAAAAAGCGAAGTTCGGTTATAGAAAATTACCCCAGATATGTTGCAATACCCGTGAGATGAATCGCCAATGGTGCAAGACAAAAATGATTTGCTTTAATAAACCATGAATATTCCTATCTAGCGATACGCGCATCATAAGTTTGTGATGATTATTTTTTGTTATTGAAGCAAAGGATGCATTATGTATGCAACATAATTTCTTTCTTCCCCGAAAAAGGCAACGTAAAGCAACTGGAAATAATGGCTGCCTTTGATACTTACTCTGAAGTTGCCAACCTTTCGGCTTATGTTAAGTCTTCTGGCATTGGGTTTCTAGCCCCATGTTTTTCTCCAACCTAGCAATTACATAACAGTTGACTAGCTATCAGGTACATTATATTTACTGCTTTAGTCAACAGGTATGCAATGGGGGCTTTCACAGAACGGACCCAACTTGTTCTCCACGAGAGAGAGAGAGAGAGAGAGAGAGAGAGAGAGAGAGAGAGAGAGAGAGAGAGAGAGAGAGAGAGATTTTAACCGCAATATGCCAGAAAAATACCAGCAATGAAAACACCATAACAAAAACTGATAATCAGAGAGAGAGAGAGAGAGAGAGAGAGAGAGAGAGAGAGAGAGAGAGAGAGAGAGAGAGAGAGAGAGACTTTAACCTCAGTATGCCACAAAAAAATATCAACAATAAAAGCACCACAACAAAAACTGATAATCAGAGAGAGAGAGAGAGAGAGAGAGAGAGAGAGAGAGAGAGAGAGAGAGAGAGAGAGAGAGAGAGAGAGAGATTTTAACCGCAATATGCCAGAAAAAATACCAACAATAAAAACACCATAACAAAAACTGATAATCAGAGAGAGAGAGAGAGAGAGAGAGAGAGAGATTTTAACCGCAATATGCCACAAAAAATACCAACAATAAAAACACCACAACAAAAACTGATAATCAGAGAGAGAGAGAGAGAGAGAGAGAGAGAGAGAGAGAGAGAGAGAGAGAGAGAGAGAGACGGACGGACACGCACAAAAATAATTTAAATTGCTTGACGCATGTTAAAAAAAAAGTACCTACCACAACTCATAGAATTTGCATGCCACATGATATGGCACGTGGTACAAAGAGGGCAATTTCCTCAAAGAACAACCAAGAAGAAGGCGACAAAGAAACGTCACCTGGGATGATTATGACATAGAGCGGCCGTTTGCATATCATCCAGATGTCGCCCTGGTTTGTTTACAAGTCAGCTGTAGGGTTCTTCTTCTTCTTCTTCCCTTTCTTCTTCTTAGGAATGATCACTTTGCTGTTTTTTTTTTTTTATAGTTTTACTGTTGCTTTGTAAACAGATGCAACATTTTAGTAATTTTCTCCTAAATTTTACCTCCTTAAAGGTTTGGTCTAGGGCTAGGCCAATTCATGGAGCGTAGATGCTGTAATAAAACTCCAACACTGTAATCACAATCAGTTGTGATATCAAACATTACCGTAGCATATTCGCTACACGGCTGACACAGTCTTCTTACCAGCGAGATTTAGCATCGCTAGGTCTGGTCAGTAGCTGGATAGGTGTTTCAATATGTCAGACGTTGTCGGTAAATTTAAGCTCTGGTGAGTGCACGATCGCCTCACTCGGGACATGGAAACAGGTGTAGCAACAACCTCATCACAAAATGATTAAAGGTAAAAAGGCATATAAATACTCATAAAACTCTGAGTATCATTATACCAAATAACCCTCCAGACAAGTAATAAAACTCTCACGTTTCATTCTCCCACTGACATAAATTCTCGGAGGAATGAAACTCGACCACAGTTATGAGCAACGCGTACCTATAGTCGGTCGGTCGGTTCCGCCGACCACAGCGCCATTCTCGTGGTGTGGCTCGAGTGTGAAGCTAATTGCTTTTCCATTAGCCGGCGTTCTTGGGCTTCGACCTTAACTGGTATCTAGGACGCAAGGCTAATGGACCTCTTCAGTAAGAAACCTAATTTTCGTGCTTGTAGGTCTAGTTTATGATGAGATTATGATCTCATCTCGCTTGTGTAGCCTAACCTTGGTGTTTGTTTGTTTGTTAGAAAGCTGTACCATTCAAACAAGAATAGTTTGAACTGACTTCTTGATGCAGATAAATCTTGTAGGCCCAAATTCCTTCTTAACCACATTTTTCTGGATCTCATTGTGACGCCGTCACTATACCAGTCTCAAGGCCTGCTCTAAGTTCCCACGCATTAAATTTGGGGATGAGGTTGCTAGCCCCATGTTCAACACTCTATAGATGGTCATGGCATCTTGAGTAGAATCATATTTGTTTGTGAATTTCTCCTTAGAAGCGACAGCACCAGAAGGTTGTATCCCATTAGTTTTTAGCCAGTTCCAACAGGATGAGGTTGCTAGCCCTATATCGTGTGGTAACCTATGCAGCTATTGACTAGACTAAACATCGCTTAACTTCATGCAATATCTCTTTTCTTCCAGGTGGGTAAACTTTGCTAGTTGTAAATAGCCAAACTATGCAACTCTTCACGAGGAACTGTTTCTAACACATTACACTGAGCACAAAGTCAAGGTCATACTTAGAGGTCAAAGATTAAACAGGAATTTACACTGGCCATAGCTTCGAAACTCTACGATACATTAATGATGCTGATGTGGAAAGTGAGGCCAATGGATCATGTATAGGTCAGTATATTTGGTGCTTCCTCTTTCTTATATACATTAGCAACTCAAGCTCTTACTGTGTCATTAGTCTTCTTGATTCCTAGTTCGTCATTGGACGGGTGGGTACCGCTCTCAGCTAGCACTCTGCTGGGCCCATGTTCGACTCTCCGACCGGCCAATGAAGAATCAAAGGAATTTATTTCTGGTGATAGAAATTCATTTCTTGCTATAATGTGGTTTGGGTTCCACAATAAGCTGTAGGTCCCGTTGCTAGGTAACCAATTGGTTCTTAGCCACGTAAAATAAATCTAATCCTTCGGGCCAGCCCTAGGAGAGCTGTTAATCGGCTCAGTGGTCTGGTTAAACTAAGGTATACTTTTCTTCTTGATTCCATTCAGGTATTGTATATCTATAGTAATTTCATATGTCTTCTCCGCCTCTATTTTGTGAGATGAAAGAAAATCCGATCCTCTTCCTAAACTGCTTTTTCAATGGCGTGGGCTGAAGTATATAAGGGAGGAAAGTTATTCACGAATTTTTTAAAGTTCCGTACCCTTGTATTTGAATATGAATAGGCCTATCTAGACGTGGGACATGGCCTCTCAACCGAAGGTCCGAATGGAATTCATCTTAAACATTTACTAAAGAAATTAGAATCCAGACTAATGTATATATATTTAAATTTAAATTTATATATATGTAAAACCCCGTAGGTGGGTAATGCCGCCAGTGCAACTCATGCGGCGCACCGTAGGCATTGCTTAAGGTTCTTTGCAGCGTGCCTTCGGCCCTAGCTGCAACCCCTTTCATTCCTTTAACTGCACCTCCGTTCATATTCTCTTTTTTCCATCTTACTTTCCACCCTCTCCTAACAAGTGATTCATAGTGCAACTGCGAGGTTTTCCTCCCGTTACACCTTTGACCTTTTACTGTCAATTTCCGTTTCAGCGCTGAATGACCTCATAGGTCCCAGCACTTTGCCTTTGGCCTAATTCTATATTCTATTCTATATATTTAAAAATACATAACACAAATCTCACATTGGAGCAGGAAATGTTTATTAATCCCCTTAGTCTACTTCCGCGGTAAACCTAATAATGGTATCATGAATGTACATTCTTTGAGAACCCCTCAGCGTGGAATTTTTCATTAATAAAATCATGTCACCGACACTTCTTGTATAGAAAATAGAGCGAAATAATTCCAGGCTACTGCCTACCAAATAATTTCTCACGGTTGCACATAAATATATCAGCGAATACAATTCTCAACGATGACTTGAAAAAAAGTTTGTCAGTACAATTTCTATAGTAAGTAAAAATCGGCTAATCATCAATATATTGCTGTCGCGTTCAGTGATTTCAGGAATGAATTTGGCAGAATTTAGGAGAGATGCAATATTAAGAAGGTCACTAGAAACTGAGCTAGGAATAATTTGGAGAATTATACGCTGGCCAAAGTAGGTCTGAAGGGTATACTCGTATTAGTCTTCTGGACCATAGCAAGTCTCGACATAACTGTTCATTTAACGTGTTTTCCTCTTTTAGTCGTTTTAATTCACGGTTTATTATAATTTCAGCTTCAAAGATTAGGTTCAAACAGAAATCAGTGCTTCTACAAATACACCGGCCCTGTAGGGAGGTAGTGACATCCGTGCACCTCACGTGGTGCACTGTAGGCATTACTAAAAGGCGTTTGCAGCACCCCTTCGGCCCCTAGCTGCACCCACTTTTTAGCCTTTCACCCTGTCTTAATTCCTGCTTCCGTTCTTCAATCTTGCTGTCCAGTCTCTCTAACTATTACTTCTTAGCGCAGCTGTGAGGCTTGCTCCCGCTGCCACCTTTGGATCCACGTACTTCATCTGCTTTGTCTTCTGGATCTCTTTATTTTGCTGTCCAGCTTCTCCAGCTCTCTCTTTTCATTGTACTGAGAGCCGAATGGCCGGAAGTGCCCCAGTGCTTGGCTTCACAGCCCAAATTTCCTAAATCAAAACAAATTTCCCAGTCTGATAAAACATATTCCATTTTTGGGACACAATCACGACGGTTAAGAATAACCATTTCCTTACTTGTAACTGGTCCACAAACAATAATCGTCTTTGTTCTTAGAGAGTTTCTCCAGTGCCGTAATTGTGTATGGTGCTCAACAGCTCAGATGTTGACCAAGCTCAAATATTAATAGACGAATGGCTGTAGAATTCTTTGTGTTGACAGACCAATAAAGCCTAATTTTTTTCTGCTTTCCCACCTGCCTCAGTTTAATTACTTCTGTTCGCTTCCTTGTTGGCTTCATTGCTCAAAAATTAGGGGACGATTTGTCACGGAATTTCTTATGCTTGCTGAGAACTGGTCAGGTATCAATCCACTAGATTTCAGCAAGTATGCGACCTGTCTATTTTTCTTGATGAATCTACCCTTGTTAGCAGCCATATATAAGAAACGTAAAGAAGGGGCAGGGTAGATAAGGGAACGGGAGGGTAGGGGCGACATCCACTCTCTTCCTGCAAATCTGTTTGTCCGCCCCGGGTGGGGTGGGTGGGTAGGGGGAAACAGCAGCTCCGAGTTCCAGCACGTGTAGCGCGCTCCAAGAAGCTTGTAATAACAATAATAATAATAATAATAATGATAATAATAATCATAATAATGTGCTGCCATCTAGTTTTCGATCACCTAAATAATAATTAAATATAATGTGCTGCCATCTAGTTTTCGATCACCTAAATAATAATTAAACATAATGTGCTGCCATCTAGTTTACGAGCAACTCACTATACTGAACAGAGCACTCTTTGGCCTTAGGGTCTACGGTTACAATCCCCCGACGGCGAATCGAGATTTGCGGTAACCTCTGGAGAATAATGCCGCGAAAATTACGCGGGTCGAAGCTGTAATTTGTGCGCGCGCGTAACTAGGAATTGGTTATGCGTGCCGAACCGCATTGCGTGAAGTCATTAAAAGCTGCGCCTTACCGTATGATCGTTAAACCCTTAAAGCTTCTCTTGTAATTACCGAGAGATGTTCAGCTGTTCATTTGTTTATTTGTTTTCATTGTGTATGCAGTGTCTGTTATATGCGTGTATGTATGTACGTATTTATGTGTATATAATATATATATATATATATATATATATATATATATATATATATATATATATATATTATATATATATATTTATATATACCAGTCCACAAATTTTCAAAGACGTCTCCATTCATATATTTCCTTTAGGGTACGGTATGTAATATATATATATATATATATATATATATATATATATATATATATATATATATATATATATATATATATATATATATATATTGTAAGAATTCCAGGTTTACTTAACTTTTGGCTAAATTATCTATATATATATATATATATATATATATATATATATATATATATATATATATATACACATACATATACATACACGCTTACATTTAATAAAAGCAAATCTTCTGCAGGCAACCCAAAGCTAAATTGAGTCCCCTACATCTTAATTTCATTTAAGATAATTCCTACCATTTCCCAGTGAACGCAGACCCTTTTCAAAAAAACCTTCGTCCACATTCTCACAATTCAGTGCTCAGGACCGCCGAATAACTCGTCACTTGACCGAAGCAAAAGCAACTTTCCAGGAATTTTTTTTCGGACGCATTTGCATACAAAGTCACGTTAAGGTACTCGGCATGGCAAGTGTGTTATTGGGTCTGTGATTCACGTTATTGGCTATACAGACAGACGGACAGACAGGCTGACAGACAGAAAGAATACACCACTGGTTCTCTGGTCTGTTTATACAGAATGCGCCACTGGTTTTCTCGTCCGTTTACACAGACAGACTGACAGACAGAAAGAATACATAAACTGGTTTTCTGGTCTGTGTATACAGGC
>NC_089794.1:19232602-19265102 GCF_040412425.1 Macrobrachium rosenbergii
TGTTCAACTGCTTAACTGATACAACGTTAAGGAATACATGTTTACCCCAAATTGTGATTTGTTACAACACGGGCGCAGCTTGGAAAAGATTTACTGAAGGGAAAGGTGTTTATTATTAATTCTCCAAATGAGATTTTATCTGAATATATATACATACATATACATATATATACACATATGTGTATATGCATAAATATATATGTAATTATATATATATATATATATATATATATATATATATATATATATATATATATGTGTGTGTGTGTGTATATATATATATATAAAATATGAGAGAGAGAGAGAGAGAGAGAGAGAGAGAGAGAGAGAGAGAGAGAGAGAGAGAGAGAGAGAGAGAGTAAAAGCAGTAAATTCGTCGCAAGGGCATTTGTGATTAAATATTCTGGATGATGACAGGTTAAAAAGGAGGTAAAACTCGATTGCGCCGAAGTTTCTTCAGCACAATCGAGTTTTCTGTACAGCCGCTACAGCGTATAATCAAGGCCACCGAAAACAGATCTATCTTTCGGTGGTCTCTGCCTAATGCTGTACAAGCCGCGGCCCATGAAATTTTAACCACGGCCCGGTGGTGGCATATCCTATGTCGTTGCCAGAAGCACGATTATGGCTGACTTTAACCTTAAATAAAATAAAACCTACTGAGGCTAGAGGGCTACAATTTGGTATGTTTGATGATTGTAGGGTGGACGCTCAAAATACCAATTTGCAGCCCCCTAGCCTCAGTAGCTTTTAAGATCTGAGGACGGACAGAAAAAGTGCGGACAGAATAAAGTGCGGACGGACAGGCAAATCCGGCACAATAGTTTTCTTTTATAGAAAACTAAAAAGTGAAAAAGACAAGGAGGAAAATTTAAGTGTCTAGGGAAGCCAAATAGAGAGAGTGTTGAACCAACTCTCCTCTATGGAAGTGAAGTGTAGATGATAAATGCAAATGAACGAATAAAGGTGGAAGCTACAGAGCTGTAATGTTTACGCAGTACTGTAACGGTGAGAAATATGAAGATACGTAGGAGTGGTAAAAAGATCAGCCTTGGGAAGGGGGCGAATAGATAAACGTGAAAGAAATATAGACAGGAAGGTTCCTAATATCCAGGAAGCTAGAGAATACATTATTATTATTATTATTATTATTATTATTATTATTATTATTATTATTCAGCAGACGAAACTATTCACACGGAACGAGCCCACCAAAGGGGCCATTGACTTGAAATTCAAGCCTCCAAAGAATATGGAAGAAGTAAGAGGAAGTAAAGGGAAATACAAAAAGAAGAGATCTCAATAATTAAAAAAAATAAACTAATAAATTAATAAATAGATAAAAACATTAAAATGCAAGGAGAATAGTATTAGGGTAGTAATGCATTGCATCTTCGCTTGACCTTCTGAAGTTCCAATCGCACGACATCCCTGGGAGGCTGTCCCACAGTCCAGCGGTGTGAGGATTAAAGGACTTGCTAGATAGCGGTGCATTGCGGAGTATAATGGGGGTAGGGGTTCTACATGTTGCTGATGAGTCCTCTGTGCAGGTGCATAAAACCGATGATAATGTGGAAGTTCCCTGCACCGGGATTCATTATTTTCTCATCACTTAAGGGGTAAATATTGCAGTGATATCTCTTTTGCCTTTTCTGTAGAGCCGTTCCTTGTAGTGGAAAAAGGCCATATATATATATATATATATATATATATATATATATATATATATATATATATATATATATATATATATATATATATATATATATATATATATATACTGTATATATGTTTAACGCATGGGAATTATGTTCTGGGGTCCGTTTCACATGAAATTTTCCACGCACTGGCCAATAATAGCAAAGCTACGCTCGGCGAGCATATGGCAAACATGGCAAACAACACACTCCTTCGACCAATCACCAGGGGAAGGCAGACGTCGATAAACGGCTCATTCACTGATTCATTCACAAAAGTGGAACTTCCAGGTCACTAGAAAACTCTCGCCATGTTCACGGTCGACTTTCTCGCGGGGGAAGATGGGACGCGCGAAAAATGGGGTTTCCATACATTCGCACGGGGGTGAGGAGGAGTCCTGGCACACACAAATGGGTCAAATGGGGGAAATCCGTGATTTATTTCCAGGGCCAGATGGCTGCTGGAAGTCTCACTCCGGAGGAGCGCTGGAAAACCGAGCGTGTTCATATCTGTCGCCGTGTGACTGGGAACGAGTTTTGCAATCGTGCTCAAGTTGCTGGGGATCTTTCCAGGTCGTGAACGGTACAAAAAAGAAAGAAAAAAAAAAGCCTGGAGTTTTCCTTAATGCTCTGCGAAAACAATTTGTTTGTTTCTTCCCCCCAATTTCCGCAAACAGGAGATAATACTCCAGACCACAACAACTGGTGATGCGCTGACCTATGTAGGATATTTCGAGATCAGTGACGTCAATATGACGTGGCATGATTGGGCCCGCCACGGCCAATCAGCGGCTGCGCTTGAAACCCGGGTGGGCGGGGCTTGGACGGTGTGCACCGTAAGGCCCCTTGCAACTGGAATCTGGACGTCTAGATCCGTCACTTGAGCGGTGACTGTCAGTGCGGGTGGAAGTGCCGGTCAGCGTTCTGTCTCGTCTTTCTTGACTGTGATGCCAAGGGATTTTTGATAAAATTGTATTATAAAGCGTTTATACTTCGTGTCTTCTGGACAAGATGGAGACGTCGTTAATTGGGAAAGGTGAGTACTGCTGTCTTAGTCCAAGTTATATATATATATATATATATATATATATATATATATATATATATATATATATATATATATATATATATATATATATATATATATATATATATATATAAATAATGATAATATACTATTTTTCTAATATACAAGGAGCAGCCAGAGCAATGTATGTATTTCATACTTGTATATTCTGAAGACAAAACAAAATAACACACGTAAATATACGCATAAATTTCCATTCAAAAATACTCATAGGTACTGTTTCCTGAACAGTTCCTTGCAATTAATTATCACTGACAGCAAGTTTAGCTTTTTAATTTCAGTGTAAATGATTTTCCTTCGTTACCACTGTATGCCCATAAACTTTCCAGATTTTGTCTGTTGTGTGTCCAGAGTTTTGTTAGATAAATAATGCATCACGATAAATCTAAGACATGATGTATTGCTTCATTAATGCCCCACGTACCATTGTTTAATCTTTTCCCACTTACATTCATCTTTATTTGGCTGTTCTGAGGAAGTTTGCTTTGCTACTTAGTGGTATGTTTGGCTGTGTGTTCAAATGAATGTATATTGGTAATAATAATAATAATAATAATAATAATAATAATAATAATAATAATAATAATAATAATAATAATAATAATAAAATGTCATAACTTGTACCTGAATAATGAGGGAAAGAGATGTGGTAAAAAGTGCAAAATCTGTTGGGGACATGTAGATTTACATATAGCGTTCTCTCCAGATTTTATTATTTGTCATTACCATAATTTTTCGGATAGTCAAGAAGAAAGTGAAAATCAAAACCAAAAAAAAAGTAAATAATAAGAGCACAGGGGAGACGGCAAAAAAGAACATTATGGAAAATAAATTTTTCTACAGAGAAGTAAATGCAGAAATGTAGATTACTGAGCAAGTGGATCTCACAGTATAAGATGCTGATGAAGAGATGCTGTAAGGTGTGGATACAATCCTGGTTTCATGGGCAGAATATTTGAAAGATCTGTTGAGTGTGGAGGACAGAAGAGAGGCGCAGGTGAATGGCATCACAGTGGAAAGGGTTGTTCTATAGTTGAGAGTACTTGTAGATGCCTGTTGAAGAAATGAGGAGGCCAGTTTGATTGCAAGTGATATAATGAAAGTGTGATCGAGTGGCTGACCAGAGTTTGTAAGGTATGTCTGGATGACGGAAAAGTTCCAAAGAAGTGGGTGGGAGGTGAGAGGAATAGTTGCTCCATTAGAGCAAAACAGACAACAAAAATTGATAAGGGGAGAACATGTAGGTTTATACAGGAAAGACGGTATGTGGATCAAGTTTTATAGAACTGATACTTAACCAGTATATAAGGAAAGTGCTGAGAAAGTATAGAATTGATGTTTTATTAAGAACGATCAGTAGTTTTTAAGATGGTAATGAAGCGCTTGTAAGGTATATATAGGCGGGAGAGTGAGTGGCTGGACGTGCATATATAGATAGATAGACAGATATATATATATATATATGTATATATATATATATATATATATATATATATATATATATATATATATATATATATATATATATATTATAGGGAGAGAGAGAGAGAGATTTTATATTAATATGAACTGTCCAATATATATATATATATATATATATATATATATATATATATATATAATTTATATATATATATATATATATATATATATATATATATATATATATATATATATATATATATATATTACTTAATAATTAAGATTTTAACTGAATTTCCTTTTGTGTAACTGAGTATGACACAATACTGATGACTTAGGTGTATGTGCGTATATATGTGTGTGTATGCGTGTGTTTGTATGCTGGCGAGCCAAAAAAAAATCCATCACAAACAACCGTTACAATAAGCGCAACTGCAGCCCACCTGCTTGTTTACGTAACCCAAAACTTTCCCTTAGTTAGCTGCCGATGTTAAACGAATGCGACTATGTGTCGCTCTGTGCCAGTAACGTCACGGCGCGTCACCGATGTAGCGTTATGTCACACGTAGCCCCCAGGGCCGGGATTTTTGGCAGATTTAGATTACTGCTTCTTTTGATCTTTGCCGGCAGCGAGTTTGCATGCGCGGATTTGCTTGTGCAGGTTGGGTTAGGTAAGGGTTAAACTCTTGGTAAAATTCAAGCATATGGGGTGGTAGTGTTATACGTGAGGTATATGTATATATATATATATATATATATATATATATATATATATATATGAGGTATATATATATATATATATATATATATATATATATATATATATATATATATAAATATATATATATATATATATATATATATATATATATATATATATATCTATATATATATATCTACATATATACAGTATATATTACTTCAAAAGTTAATAATATTTATATTTTAAATAAGAAATTCAGTAATAAAATCACTATGGTATAACAATAATAATTTAGGTAATTTACCTTTCAATGTTGAGAATTACATCAACAACTGACCTTAACATTAATAATGAGAGCAGCTCAGATAATCTGGAAAAAACGAATTATCTTTTAATAATAATAATAATAATAATAATAATAATAATAACAACAACAATAATAATAATAATAATAATAATAATAGCTATTGCAACAGCAACACAGATATTATTCTTTTTTTATTTTCCCCGGATGCTGCAAAGGACGAAGATTTCTCTCCAGCTGTCCAAACCTGATGCTGAAGTAGTGCAGTCGGTATTTTCACTCCCTGCAAATACTGGATGAGCAACCATTTTGCCATTTTTTTCGGGAGCAACTTGTTTCTCCCTCTCTCTCTCTCTCTTTCTAAATATTCTTGGATAACTCATAATTCGTTCTCAAACTTTCTCTCTTTTTTTTTATAACAATTATGCCCAATCAGTTCATTCTCTCTCTCTCTCTCTCTCTCTCTCTCTCTCTCTCTCTATTATTATTATTATTATTATTATTATTATTATTATTATTATTAATCCACTAATTCTTTCTCCAGACATAACAAAACTCTCTCTCTCTCTCTCTCTCTCTCTCTCTCTCTCTCTCTCTCTCTCTCTCTCTCTCTTTTTGACGACTGTAGAGTGTCATTGGGTGGGTGGAGAAGCCCATGGGAAAGCAACCTCACCCCAAATACACTCAGAGGAGAAAAGAATAATAATAATAATAATAATAATAATAATAATAATAATAATAATAATAATAATAATATTAATAATAATAATAATAATAATAATAATAATAATAATAATAACAATAATATGGATTTCTTCCCTAGAACAATAATCAAGTTATCACAGCTGTTCCATAATCATGCTTGGCCAAATGTCAGTAAAATGTTTGTTGAGTGGGTCAGAGTAGATATTAGATGGAATAGATTAAGAAGGTGATACTCATTTAGAAACAGATGAGAGAGAGAGAGAGAGAGAGAGAGAGAGAGAGAGAGAGAGAGAGAGAGAGAGAGAGAGAGAGAGAGAGAGTTTTGTTATGCCTGAAGAAGAATTAATGGATTAATAATATAATATAATAATAATAATGATAATAACAATAATAATAATAACAGAGAGAGAGAGAGAGAGAGAGAGTTTTGTTATGCCTGAAGAAAGAACTAATGCATTAATAATAATATTAATAATAATAATAATAATAAGAGAGAGAGAGAGAGAGAGAGAGAGAGAGAGAGAGAGAGAGAGAGAGTGAACTGATTGGGCATAACTGTTATAGTAAGAAAGGGGAGAAAGTAGTTATCTTCAGTACACTCAACCTTACCCTAACCCATTCTATCTTGTATCATTCAGCTCTACCTCTCTTCTGTATTCCACAATCAATGAATCATCATCAAAATAATCACCCAACTGACCCAGAACTTCGTTCACTTCAGACAACAGCCTCTCTCCTCTTGAAAGTTTTACCCTGGGATCCAAATCTCATTCGATTTTCTCTCTGTGTTCGCCTCCAAGCAGAGCAACTTCTCAATGTTTTCCAAGTTCTTGTTCACCTTTTTTAGCTTTCTGTAAAAGAAAACTATTGAGATGTCTTTCTGTCCGCCCTCAGATCTTAAAAATTACTGAGGCTAGAGGGCTGCAAATTGTTATGTTGATCATCCACCCTCCAATCATCAAACATACCAAATTGCAGCCATCTAGCCTCAGTAGTTCTTATTTTATTTAAGGTTAAAGTTAGCCATGATCGTGAGTCTGGCACCGCTATAGGTGCCAACAACACAGGCCACCACCTGGCCGTGGCTGCGAGTTTCATACAGCATTATACGCAGTGCAGAAAACTTTCTTTTCCTCTCTCACCTTTTTTTTTGACAACCTTATCTGTCTTCGTGCAATCCGTCACACAATTTACCATACTTCTAATAATATCTAATATCTTTTTTTTTCTAGGCATTTCATTTCGTCAATCCACCAGGCAATGTTTTTATTCCATCTTACCACCTTCCCTAATCAAAAAACACTCCCTGCTGATTCTTATGTCCCAAGCCTAAAATTTTACAAACTTCTGTGTTTTGATCCTTAGCTCATTTTTCATCCAATTTCTCCTTATTTGTTATACTTACTTCTTTACCACAGTCTCTTGTTTTGACTAAACTTACAGATACAGTTTAACTTTCTTCTCTCCAACTTAGAATTTTCTTTTAACTTGACTTTTGCTTCAACTATATAATAATCAGCTATACTTTCAGCCAATTTTCTTTTAAATTGACCTTTGCTTCAACCATATATTGATCAGCTATACTTTCAGCCATCCCTTTTCTCACTATTACATCCATCGATTTGCTCTTCCATCTTCTCTGAACTAATGTGTAGTCTAACAACCCATTTTCTAAAGATTTCCATTCTCCTAAATATAATTATAAATATTGTTTCTCCAGAAAGCACGTATTTCGAAGCCATTTTCAAATACATTTCCACGAGTCTCTCCATTCTCATTTCCTCAGGGCGCTCCATATCTGCTTATAAAGCCATCTATTCTGTTATCTATACACTTTTGCAATTAAATCACTTAGCACAACCACCCTTTCATGCTCTCCAAGTCCCACAAGGCATAGATGACAGCTCTCCCAAGAAATAATCTCTTCCACTCTCATTCTTCTCCAATCCCAGTCCATATACGCTCACTATCACAACTTTTTCCCTCTTTAACATTCCAGCTACCCATGACACAATTACCCACTGCTCATCCCGTTCAAGCACACCCTGCCTTCTCACTTTTGTCTCACTGAGTGCCAACACACCCAGAGTGCCAACACACCCAGCTTCCTTCCTTTAAACAAATGAACTGTTATATATTTCTTCTAATCCGCATCATGTCGTGCCCATTCAAAGCCCTAGGATGCATATTCATTGTATATTTCTCGTTATTTGCAAGGAAATACAAGGTATAGGATTGCAAACACAAAGCCTCTGGCCATTTGATGACTTTCACACCACAGAGAGCGGCGAGAATGCTATTATTTCCCCAGTACCGGGCACATAAAATATGCGAGAGGGAAAGTAGTATATTAATTACGACCCGGAGAGAGAGAGCGAGTGGGAGAACGAGATATGAAATATATTTAAGTATATTAATTATAAAATGAAAGAGAAACAGGGACGGAGAGAAAGCTCTGCTTCCGTCCAAGCGAACTCACCACCTTCTAAAAAAAAAAAAAATAAAATAAAATAAAATAAAAATAACATTGAATACATACGTGAAAGAAAATCCGTAAAAGGAACCGTTACGCTCTCGAGTGAACGCTAAATGAGATGACAAAGTGAACCTTGTATCATCAATTACTGTCTTCAGAGGTAAGCATCGTCGTATTTTCACAGGTAGAGGGAGCGGGGGTGGGAGGGGGGGGGACTAAATTTTGGGGGTTAGGTGGCAACACATTCGTGTTTCATTTTGATCATTGCTGATTGTGCCAAGGTGCTAGGACTTGGTGCACGTTCCTCTAAGAGAGAGAGAGAGAGAGAGAGAGAGAGAGAGAGAGAGAGAGAGAGAGAGAGAGAGAGAGAGTATTTTCTTTTGTTTTGATTGAAACACCGTTAAGTTGCTTAAGACCGTTACTCCCTGCTTTGACGGGAACTGAACACAGGATGATGTGGTCCACACACACACACACACACACACACACACACACACACACACACACACACACACACACACACACACATATATATATATATATATATATATATATATATCTTATATTGTGTGTAAGTGCTTGTGGCACAAAAGCATTTTAATGTATCCATCTATATAAATATGAGAAAAATCATAAGAGTTATCTAATCGACAATACATCTGTTTCATACAAGATTGAGAGAGAGAGAGAGAGAGAGAGAGAGAGAGAGAGAGAGAGAGAGAGAGAGAGAGAGAGAGAGAGAGAGAGAATTGTCTAAACACTAAGTCTTTTCAGTGCTTGTAGGACTTTGTCAAAGCACAATAATGCTCGCACGTACGAAAAGACTTAACGGATCACATAAAAAGAAGGTTGTGACGATGAAATATACGATATCGGATGAATAATAACTAAGAGAAAGGCAAGTCAGGAATAACCAAAGACTCTACGCGGATGTAGGCTACTTAATTAACTGACGAGATTAACTCTAAATTTCTCTAACAAATCATCGTATTTTAGAGCAACCGATGAATGTAAAAGAATTGTGAAAGTTTTTAAAAGTCCCAGTGGAAAAAAACTGACCTACATTTAGTGTCTGAAAGCCGAAAAACATAAAAACAAAATAAAAAGATAAAAATATAAAAAGATAAAAATCAAAAGTCCAAATAGAGGGCTTTCCGTCTAGCGACCTTTGGCATTAATTTGAGTGACTCGCCAAACCTCGCCTTTTAACACGAAATGAATTTTCTTTAACGTCAGCGAATATAAATTTCTCTTCATTGGATTTCATCTTTAGGGGCATGGCTGCCCACCGAAACTTGACCCCTTTTATAGAGATGGCGGATTGGAAAGAGGCCGGTTGAATGATTCAAGGAAGGGAATTCCACACACTTGAAGGGAAGGCCGTGAGATATTGCACAAACCGGTTGGCTGAAACTCGTGTTTGTGACTCATGAAATCAAATAGTCTTAGTTTCTTGTCTTCACTTAAGGAAGACTCTGACTCTCAATTATGCATTGTTTGTTATCGATATTCAGTTTTGTTTTTAACTTTTTCCACACATTCATCATTGCCATTTTGGTTTGTTCTATAAACGTATGATAATAAATACGCGTCCTAACGAATGTCAAACCTTTGTAAGTAATAATAATTCATTTTTTAACTTCTTCCACGTTAACACATTCATAATTGCCCGTTTTGGTTTGTTCTATAAATGTGTACACATTACGAGTGATAATAATCATAATAATACGCGTCCTATAAGAATGTCCAACCTTTGCAAATAATAATAATAATAATAATAATAATAATAATAATAATAATAATAATAAGCTTAGCATTAAATCCACCACCCGGGTAACAATGCAAAACAATGTCAAGGTGACGCGATCCGGGGGCCAGGTCGCGACACACATTCGTCAGCTGCCCTAGACCGTACCGGTGGCCTTCCTGAGGGGGTTATAATAATAACAGTGATAACAAAGAGGAGGGCAGGAAGCGGCAGACCTTTATGCTTCCTTAAGGAGGAAAAGTCACTCGAAATTACGAAATATAGAAACAAGTAAAATCGAGTTTTCTGTACAACGTATAATGCTGTATGAAACTCTCAGCCGCGGCCCGTGAAACTCTCAGCCGCAGCCCATGAAAATTTCCGCCACGGCCCGGTAGTAGCCTGTGTTGCTGGCACCTACGGCGGTGCCAAACGCACAATCATGGTTAACTTTAGCCTTAAATAAAATAAAAACTACTGAGGTTAGACGGCTGCAGTTTGATATGTTTGATGACTGGAGGGTGGATGATCAACATACCAATCTGCAGCCCTCTAGCCTCGGTAGTTTTTAAGATGTGAGGGCGGACAGAAAAAGTGCGGACGGACAGACAAATAGCCATCTCAACAGTTTTCTTTCACAGAAAACTAAATGTGAGATGGAAATGTTAAGAATGTGAGGAAGAATGATGGTTATTCTTTTGAGCCAAACTTATGACATTCCAGTCTATTAGGGCAGCCTGTTAACCACTCAGATAGACAGAGAGATAATTTAGGAATAAGTGCATCAAACAAACTGGTAACTAATGAAATGCAACATACAGATTCATATACACATGCAAACACAGTAACCTATAACACAAACATAGGTTAACTGTAAGAAATGAATCATAAAAATATATTGAATATACTGTTAGCTACAGTCCAAGAAAATGCTCATATGGGTATACAGGCCAGCAGACTCAAAGCCATCATTCACAAAGACGTACGCATAAACAGACGTCTGTGAAAATCCCGTATTTAGGCCAGATAGATAGATAGGCAGATAGATAGATACAGAGATAACAGACAGACAGTAAACTGAATCGTAAAGATAGATTTACTGATATTAGATCAAACTAGGAAGTAAGATGCTCATATAGATAGATAGAATATACAATTTAGGCCGAGGGCCAAGCGCTGGGACGTATGAGGTCATTCAGCGCTGAAAGGAAAATTGAGAGTAACAAAGTTAAGTATACCTTAGTTTTACCAGACCACTGAGCTGGTTAACAGCTCTCCTAGGGCTGGCCCGAAGGATTAGACTTATTATTACGTGGCTAAGAAACAATTGGTTACCTAGCAACGGGACCTACAGCTTGTTGTGGAATCCGAACCACATTATAGCGAGAAATGAATTCTATAACCAGAAATAAATTCCTCTAAATCTTCATTAGCCGGCCACTGAACAGGTTTAAAATGTGGAACAGGGGGGAAACCTACCAGTTACACTATGAAACAATTGTTAGGAGAGGGTGGAAAGTAAGATGGAAGAAAAGAATATGAACGGAGGTACAGTAACAGGAATGAAAGGGGTTAAAACGCTCATACAGGCTTACAAGCTAGTAGGCACAAAGGCATCACTCACACAGACATGCGCATAAACAGAAATCTATGAAATTCCCGTATGTAGGCCAATCGGTCAATTCAAGGTCAATCCACATCCTGACCCAATATCGCGACCACTAAATATTTTATTATCCCGACTCGGTCACCCCTCCAGGTTTAACCTCACGTGAGTAATTATGTCAGATTGCGTCCTGATTGGGTCGTAAACAAACATACACCAAGACCCTAGTTTTATGCGACTGTTCGTCGAAGCCTTTACTGGGCAAGGCGTGATTTCTCTCTCTTTTTTTTTTTTTGAGTTGATGGAGGCGTGATTTCATTTTTTTTGAGTTGATGAAGGCGTGATTTTTTTTAGTTGATGGAGGCGTGATTTCTTTTTTTTTTCTTTTGAGTTGATGGAGTCATGATTTTTTTTAAGCTGATGGAGGCGGCATTATTTTTGAGTCGATGCAGGCGTGATTTGTTTTGAATTGACGGAGGCGTGATTTCTTTTTTACTTGATGGAGGCGTGATTTCTTTTTTTTTTTTTTAAGTTGATGGAGGTCAGATTTTTTTTTAGATTTTTTTTTGAGAGTTGGTGCATGAAGAATGAGGTGGTTCACAGCACGCGGCGTAATGTGTGCATAACGCGTGGATTACGGAGGTAATTTAATGGGGATGCTTTTGATGATAACATTAATGATATTCATGATGACAATATTAATGATAATTATTATTATTTAAATAAATTGCTTTATGTAAAATATACATACCGTGGAATTACAAAACATTATTATTATTATTATTATTATTATTATTATTATTATTATTATTATTATTATTATTATTATCAGAAATGCTTGACGTAACATACGCACAACATGGAATTACGGGCTCTATTATTATTATTATTATTATTATTATTATTATTATTAATTAATTAATTAATTAAATACCCGCCTTCTCCCTTGAGAGAATGTTCTAATTCTGGGAAATTTTTTGGGATGAGGTTGTTACCGCATGTTCCTCTAGACAACGACCCACCAAAATCGACTAACCATCAGATACATAATTCACCACTGGACCACAGTATCCTTTTATTATTATTATTATAATTTTATTATTATTATTATTATTATTATTATTATTATTATTATTATTATTATTATTAATTAAATACCCGACTTCTCCCTTAAGAGAATTTTCTAGTTCCTGGAAATTTTTTGGGATGAGGTTGTTACTATATGTTCCTCTAGACAACGACCCACCAAAATCGACTAACCATCAGATACATAATTCACCACTGGACCACAGTATCCTTTTATTATTATTATTATGATCATCTATTCTTGCTTTGATGTCCCTTGTTTGGAGGTTCCGTCAAACACATTTTTTTCTTTCTTGCTTAATTCTACTTGGTGGAATCTTGCTGAACAAGTTTTAGACAATCTGTCTTCTTCAGTAAGACCGAATGTACGATGTAATAATAATAATAATAATAATAATAATAATAATAATAACTTTTCATTCACTGTCAAACCGTAATAATAATAATAATAATAATAATAATAATAATAATAATAATATCCCCTTGATACAGTTCATTTCCTTTGTACATAATGTAAATATGTTTTATATTATCTTGTCCTAGTTTTTTTGTAGTTCTTTAGTTTTTTCTCTTAATCTTTCGACCTTTGTTGTATTTGTAATTGTAATATTGTATATATTTTACCATATCCATGTCTTTTGTTTATTTCTGCTGATTTTTCGAAAATGGTATAAGATTTGTACCGAAACGTCAAAAATAGAGTAAAAAATATGCGTTGAATGTTCTTCGTTCTGAAATTCATAATAATAATAATAATAATAATAATAATAATAATAATAATAATAATAATAATAATAATAATAATCTTTTCATTCACTGTCAAACTCACATTTAAGATAAGAGGCGAAAATTAGACAATAACTGGCTATCGCCAATCTATAACGACGGGTGCTGTGCCAATCAAAGCAACTGTAATAAAATGCTAGCTGTACTCTTAGATACGTCACTGAATTAGGTAGCAATTGCCATAACCCACTAAATCGATTTAAAAGGCCGTGAAATTACAGCTATGGGAAGCCATTGTACCCAATCAACATAGAAACGGGGGAATTCTATTGTGTTCTTTTTGTACGTGTTTACTACAGGTCTCGCTCTTGTACGGTACAGGAACTCGTATTTTGTCATGGTGGGTTGGTCTTTTATGTGAGGGAGCTTTTTCTCACACGGATATTATACTTTTTGCTCTCTCTCTCTCTCTCTCTCTCTCTCTCTCTCTCTGTTTTTTTTCTCTCTGTCTAAGGTCCCTATACCTTGGCCATGGACGTTGCAACGCCACATTTTACGAACAAATCAATCATTTAACAAAACTGATCCTGTTTCAGTCAGCTTTTAATTCTTAGCATTTTGTCTCTCTCTCTCTCTCTCTCTCTCTCTCTCTCTCTCTATGTTGCTCCTTTCTCTCTATTCTCTCTCTACCTCTGAGGGCCCTACCCCATAACAATGGACGTTGCGACGCCAGTTTTTACAAGCATACCAATAACTTCCTGTTTATGTCAACTCATAATTCTTAGTACTTTGTGCGCTTTCTCTCTCTCTCTCTCTCTCTCTCTCTCTCTCTCTCTCTCTCTCTCTCTCTCTCTCTCTCTTCATTTGCTCTTTTTCTCTTTATTCTCACTCTCCCGTTGCCTGGGGGCCCTATCCCCTAACCATCGACGTTGCGACGCCAGATTTTACAAACAATCATTTCACAAAATTGGTCCTGTTATAGTCAAACCTTCATTCTTAATACTTTACCATCTCTCTCTCTCTCTCTCTCTCTCTCTTGTTTTTTTCTCTTAATTCTCTCTCTCTCATTGCTGGAGGGGCCTACCCCATAACCATGGACGTTGCGACGCCAGATTTTATAAGCAAACCAATCACTTCACAAAACTGATCCTGGCTGAGTCTACTCTCTCTCTCTCTCTCTCTCTCTCTCTCTCTCTCTCTCTCTCTCTCTCTCTCTCTCCCCAATGACCTAATTTACTACTATTACCCTCTTTAACATTAGCCAGCAAAAACCAGAAGCGTGGGTCCGTTTTCTCCTGCCTCGTTATGCATTTCGGCGTGTCACTGATTAATTCCTCGGCATACTTACGAAGTCGATAGCCGTCTGGTTAACCAAGGCTGTATCTGACATGCCTGTCATTCGTCACTGATAAGGTATGAATTGTTATTTATTATTGTTACCCTCTACCTTGATGAAGCTTCCTTCGCAAATCTAGGAACCAGCGCGCAAAACTAATCAATAAAAATATGGGTCACTGTCGCCGCTAATCATCCTCATTAGCACAGAAAGCTTGTTTCGTGCGATTTACAAACGGCAGCTGCACGACCTGGCAAGTGCAGCTGCTGTTGCCTTGACCTGGTGAGTTTTGTGCCCGTTGCAAGGGGGGGGAAAGGTTGGCATATCATCTGTTGCCATATGACATACCTGGTCGTTAATTGCACGTCAGGTGGCAGTGCCCGAGATACAGAAGAAGGCTTAGCCGGAAGGAATCTTCCGCTTTCTCTCTGACCTTCGAAATCATAAATCTGTTTTAAATATTGGATTCCTGATGACAGACTGTCCAGCCAGTCTCTCTCTCTCTCTCTCTCTCTCTCTCTCTCTCTCTCTCTCTCTCTCTCTCTCTCTCTCTCTCTCTCTCTCTCTCTCTGCTGTCTTTGTATGACCCCTGACTTAGAGAATATTAGTTTTGTTATGAATAAGAGCTTCCTGTGCAAAGGCAATATAATAAACACGGTAATCTCAGGCGGAAGTTTGCTCTAATTTAATTAAAAGCTTATTATTTGATAAGATGCTCCTTGAAGTAAGGAGAGGTAACATTTCACGTTAATCTAAAACGAAAACAGGAAAGGGAGACTGTTATTCAAAAATACAATAAACAAATAACAGCCGAAAAGAGTGCCTCCAAAACTAAACTAGGATATTGAGGAAGCTTGCCACACAACGCAAAGGCTCACAGTTTCATAAAATTATTGAAAGAAACTTATGTGACTGAATTTAGCCCTTTCGTATGTATGAATATGTGAGTGTATGTGCGTAAATGTATACATACATACACTCATACACACACTCGCACACACACATATATATACATATAGATATACTTGTCCACATTTTTTCATAATTAGATGCAAACATTAAAACTGTCAGATGTATTTATAAGGTTCCACACTACAAAACGTGAAAAACAGTGAGACATTAATTCTGACAGTTATTAAATTAGCGACAATGAAAGCTCTCTAAAATACAGACTGAATTTTTTTTTTACGTTGCAGTGAAATTTCTGCTCTTTAAAAGAAAAGAACAACTTGGCAACCATCACATTCTCACACGTGCGATTTTCCTCACTTCACTGGTTTTCCTCCCGTACTGATTTTCCTCCCTAATACATTTTCCTCCCTTATTGATTTTCCTCCCTAATTAATTTTCCTTCCTTATTCATTTTCCTCCTTTCTTGATTTTCCTCCCATTATTGATTTTCCTCCCTAATTAATTTTTCTCCCTTATTGACTTTCCTCCCTTACTCATTATCTTCCCATTATAGATTTTCCTCTCTAATTAATTTTTCTCCCTTATTGATTTTCCTCCCTTACTCATTTTCTTCCCCTATTGATTTTCCTCCCTTATTGACTTTCCTCTCATTTTCTTCCCCTGTTGATTTTCCTCCCTGATTGATTTTCCTCCTTATTCATTTTCTTCCCCCTATTGGTCTTCCTCCATTACTGATTTTCCTCCCTTACTCATTTTCCTCCAGTCGTTGGGATCCTACTCCTGCTGTCCGTCGCGTGTCACGCCGAAGAAGTGAAGGACTTCCTGTCGGACCTCGAGAGGAGGATAGAAGCCTTCCCTTCCTATCCTGCAGAAGTGTCGTCAAGGTCGTCCTCGAAGTCGTCGCCGTCCTCCTCCTCCTCCTCATCAGCCAGGGCGCCCCAGATCACGTTCGAAGCCCCTTCCATCCTGGCGTCCCCGATAGCGTCCAACCTGGCGAAGCTCATATCGAACGCCCTCAGCACCGGTGACGAAGGAACCAAGAAGGACGACGCTAAGAAGGAACCGAGTGCCCCTCTCGCTGAGAAAAAGGGCGAAGAAGGAGAAGAAGGGGGAGAAGAAGATGAAGAAGAAGAGGACGTCCAGGAGGGTGACAGCGACGTGACCACGCCCATCGATGTCAGGTTAGACAGCGGCGAAGAGGCTTCTGTCAATAAGACTGCGACAGCCAAGAATTCCTCGCGTGCTGACGGGGATAAAGTGGATTACGTGCCTGCGTCTGCAGAACAGGTAATGTTGACTCTGGCTCTTGTTGTGGGAGATTTATTCATAAAAATTTATGACTGACGAATTTCACCGATGTTGAAGATTTCATTTAAATTTAATGCTGTACAAGGATCTATTACAGGTTATTGTCCTTACTCTCTCCTAAGAGATTTAAAAATTACAGCTTATTTAAAGAAGTCTGACTTATAGAAGAGTGACACTTTTGTCACTAATTTAAAATCTACATCTAAAAAGAATCTCGACTCATTCTGTTCTTATCTCGTACCTCGTTGTGAACCACTCCCGCTTGCACCAAGCTCCTAAAGTCGGTTATTATTTTATAAGGTTTTTACCATGCTTTTGTAACCCCCTTACCTTTATTATTTTCTTTTTGTTATAGTGACAAATTTGCTTAACCGGGTAATGGATGTGTGCGTATTATGAACAATGGATATCTGTTTCAAAACCTACTTTATTTTCTCTCCATTCTGTTGTAAAATAGGATACATTTACTCAAAGTTCCCATTCTCCTTTCATCCTGGCTAACTTTAAACGGATTTAGGGAAATACTTATTTTTTTCGGAAAATCCATTCCAAAAAGAGTATATAAATTTTTTTAAAAAATCATTATTTTCCTTTCCAGTTTGGGAAATTTGCAATGTATTTTTTGGTAATATACTTTGCAGGCAATCTGTTACAAAAACATGACAACTTTATTAAAAAAAATATAATTGTTTTCCTTCCAAACAGTAGAGTTCAAAATGAATAGGTTTTTTTGTGTACCTGTTTAAGCTACCATTCTGTTCCAAAACCAGACAACGGTTTGAAATAAATTATGCGCAAATATACTATAATTTTCTGGTAATTTTGCACAAAACCAGAACACCTTTGCACATATGTTAACCTTTTTACTCTTTCCAGGGCAACATTACTGAAATTTGGCTTACCTGGAACAAACCTTATGTTCCTCGCAAATCGCCTAAAGAAAGCCTAATTTCACTCCAATATCTTTCCCCATCCTTTTCAGTTCGGAGAACTCGGAACGGGCTCGAAGCTGATGGAGTACCTCCCAGACTTCTCCCAGATGTCCATCGAGACGAACGACCTGGCTGGAATCGCCGGGGTCGGACTGGCGGGGCTGATGGCTATGACTGCCATATTCGCAGTTCCGGTGGCTCCCGTCATTCTGAGGTAATTGCTTGCGGTGGACTGTCATTACGGTGGCCCTGGAGCATTTACTGGTAATTCCAGTAGCTGATTGTAATGGTAATAGGTTGAAGGAACTTCCTCTGGTGCCAATTAGTGCTTGCTCCGCGAGTATTGGTGTGTGGTACTCGCTTTTCAGAGCATCAGATTCCACATTCTGTTGAGATGTCACCTTGTTTGATGTAGACTTCCGCTGCGCAGTGAAAATGTCACAGTCTTGCTTTCACTGTTGGTCAACATTCCAAGCACTAATTAGTCCCATTACTTGCCTTACTTTATTATAAAGAGCCCTGCATTGTAAGTGAACATATCAATAACTGGCGTATCACGGTGGCCTCTCACAGCCAAGTTTTGATCAAACCCAGCGTTGCTTGACGTAGACATAAATAGTTAATAAATCGCTCTATACCTATCGTCATCCTAACGGCAAATCTTACACTCAGTACACGAACAAAAAGGAAGAAAACAGACTTAGCACTCTGAACGACACACAAAACCAACAAATGACCTTGAAGTGAAGGTGCCATCAATAAAAGAAAAAAAATATATAGAAAACAGTCGTCCGGTGGGCTGAAATTGCTCTAAACTTCCGGCTGGGATCGTGTCACGCAGTGCAAGGTAACTGTTCACGAGTTGCTGCTCTTTATTTATTTTATTTATTTATTTATTTATTATAAAAGTGTTAATCCAGCCAAAATATATTTATTTATTTATGTATTTATTCAGTTATTTATTTATTATCATCAAGGTGGCAAAAACCAAAAACAGGTTGTTTTTAATTTTTGGGAAGTTAAGTTTATTTTCAAAATAGATTTGTATTTATAAAAAAATGTCCTACACGCATTTATGGTGACTGGAAAAACTAACTTTTTATTTTGCATCACATAAGGATCTTGCATAATATCGGAGTTTGGATAACAAGTAAACACTCCTCAATAATGGCAATACTGACGGTGCAATTGGCCATGTGATATCAGTTAATATCCGAACATCTTTCGAGATACAAGTCCTATTTAGTCTGTTCATAACAATGGGAAAACTGCCATATTGATATGAGTGGATTAATTTTGTATATTTACATAACCGTGCCCTGCATACTTCCTAATTTCACGCAATATGCGCTCGTACATGGATGCACGTGAATGGCCACAACACAAATATAAATACACACATATATGTATATACATACAGTATATATGCGTGTGGGTGTGTGTATTTATATTTGTGCTTTGCACATTCACATGCATCCATGCATGAGCGCATATTGCATGGACTTAGGACGTATACAGAGCGCGGTATTGTAAACATGCACAATCAATACGCTCATATCAATAAGGCAGTTTTCCCATTGTGTGTGTGTGTGTGCGCGCGCGCGCGTTTCAAAAATGCTGGCCACATTCACTAGATCATTGGAAAAACAACGACCATACCATTAACCCTTTTAGATGTACTAATATTTTTGAATAAGATACATCTTCCAATAGCTGCACAGACGAGACAGACACATCGAGTTGGGTCTTACAGTCGCGTGAGAATGTAATTTTTTTTTTTTTTTTTTTTTTGACTGCGAGGCCGGTGGGCTGGTCATCCAAGTTCCCTGTCTACTCCAGGACTGAAGGAAAAAATAAAGAACACGGAGGAATGAGCTGGGTTCATTCTGCCTTTGAAAGGATGAGAAGTTGTGAAAGTCAGGGAAGACGGAAGATGAACAAAATTCTCGGTAGAGGCACAGGACATTACAAATCCATGGACTGCCCATTTCTACGGGGTAAACGTGGAAAGGGGTGGCCTCAAGGGTGTTACACCGGTGGCCAGTAATAAAATCACAGGAAAAAAAGTCACAGTTTTGGTTAGGAAAATAAGTCACAGGAAAAAACTCACAGGAAAAAAGTCACATTAATTTACGGTGGCCGGTAATAAAGTAACAAGGAAAAATTTCACAATATTTCTTGGGGGTCATTATCTTTATGGCACTCACAGTCTTTTGTTTATGTTTATACAGAAATCCTCAACGGATTTGTACTAAAGACGCCGCAAAGGTGGATACATACCAGGTTAAAACCCGTGGGGGTCACTGTCTAGGAAAAATCAGTGACTTTTTTTTCCTGTGACTTTTTTTTACCGGGATTCGTTACATCTCGGGGTGCAATGGAACTGTGGCCAAAGTGGAACACATTGAAAAGACACACACACAAACCCTGGAAGTCACTGCAACGGACTTTCCTAGTATAAAACCTCTGGTATTTATTTAGCCTAATGACCTTGTTTGCTTGTCAGTGCAACCCTTTCAAGCGCACTGCGCGTGTCTACTGCGCATGGCGTGACAGCAGACAATGTAAACCTGTCAAAAAAATAAAAAAAAAGCATAATGGATATGACACAGAAGGAATAAAGATACTCAATGTATTAGAGAAATAAAAAGATACAAGGATGTAGGAAAAATGAAAAATAAAATCGAGAATGTCGGTAATGATAATGATAACAGTGATAATAATTATAGCAAGCCTTCTCGTCCCTAAAAGAATAAAATTCTTAGAATGTTCGAGAACTTAGGACTCTCATGTGAGGGGCAAAGGGAAACGATGAATTGTCCACGAGATAAACATAAGGAGTGTCTCCTTACAAAATATTATAACTAAAATATACCCACACAAACTTTAGGAATCTGATGCAAGCGGCAATGGATAACACTGAGGTCTAAGATGCCATATGTAGGTCGGTGAATGCTTGAAGAAGCACGAGCAAGTGCTGGCATTAGGCCATCTCAATCAAACAGTATGGATGAATTTCAAATATTTGATTAGGAATAAGAGCGTGTTAATCAGATTACAAAGTGGTGTCAGGCCTTGATTTGTTTCGATAATCATACAAGTCTCTCTCTCTCTCTCTCTCTCTCTCTCTCTCTCTCTCTCTCTCTCTCTCTCTCACACCAAGGAGGTTAGACTGTCTCACACGCACACACAGTTATACATCACAGTCAAGATGGTCAGACTGACTTGCAATCTTTACTTAGCGGCCATACTATTAAGAGGAAATACTTCAATTCAACTGGTTATTTCTGATACAGTTCGTTTTACTAGTTGTCTATTTTACTCTAGCAGAGGAAAACCATAGCAATTACGTAATGATAAGGTTTTTAAGAATATTATCCTCGATTTAACCTACAAAAAATGAACGCTGCTTCATGATATTCCACAAGAAAAAACTGAACTTCACATTTTCATTATCTACCCTATATATCCCCTTCCAAGCCCTTTGTTGGCCGAGTCGGTTGAGCTTCAGACTGTCGCTCGATGGGCCGGAGTTCAATTCCCGCGGCCGGCTGATGAAGAGTTAGAGGAATTTACTTCTGGTGATAGAAATTCATTTCTCGCTATAATGTGGTTCGGATTCCACAATAAGCTGTAGGTCCCGTTGCTAAGTAACCAATTGGTTCTTAGCCACGTAAAATAAGTCTAATCCTTCGGGCCAGCCCTAGGAGAGCTGTTGATCAGCTCAGTGGTCTGGTAAAAACTAAGGTATACTTAACTTATTTATCCCTTTCCAGACGAACAGGAAACAACGGATGGGCTGGTCTTCCCTCTTGGAGCGACCTGTTCAGCTGGTGGAGTACTCCAGAACCCTCAGCCGAGGCCTGGGCGGACAAGAACAACCAGGGGTACCAACACCACTACGGGTACGATTACGACGATTCGGGGATCTACACCCACAACGGCCAGGTACGAAACGACTTCACTGATTATTCACTTAAAATTCACTAAGATACATGATTTTTGTTTTCACACTGAACGCGGATACACTAGGATATGATTATCGTCACGGATAGGTACTGATTTGCACAATCAGCTGATTTTTCTCCAAGTGGGACCGTTTTTTTTTAATCACACAACTGACACAAGTCTCAAGGTCTAGACCTAGTATTCTTTAGACCATATCTGAGAGTGTATGTTTACGTAATCTACGATATAATACTAGATACTTCTTGGACAATTTTTCTGGAAGCAGTATTTTCCTAATAAAAAGCAATTCTCTCACGAAAACACCTCTGAAACACGAGAGACGATAACTGTCTTTGGTCAGCCTGGCTGCCATCTGGCCTCGCTCATCGTTACGGTGTTGTTTTGTAGAAGCGTTCTCTCCAAACGATGCGAATCACGTCTGTCATTTCTTCCGGAAAAGTGCCATTCGAACTTGCTTAACTTCAACCAGCATATAAGATACTACTAACATTTTTATTTCTTTTTAAAATGTGAGCAAATATAAGTTTATCAATAGCAGACTGATTTTAAATTTAGCATCCCTATCGGACCGACACGTGCCATGCAAAATAAACGTCATTCAGAGTGAACGCTGCGTCACCGGCGATTTTTTCATTACTATGAAAGACGCCAATTTATTAAAATCAGAATGGTTTTAAATCCGTCAGTTCTTCCCGTAAGAGAAGTACCACGTAAACAAAATCAACATCAGTTGGACTGTGGATCAGTCTCCCTGGGATTGTCGCGCAATTGGAACTTCAGAAGCTCAAGCGAAGACGCAATGCATCACTGCCCTAATACTATTCTCCTTGCATTTTATTAAATGTTTATTTATTTGTGAATGTATTAATTTTTCCTTTTTTAATAAGTGGGATATCTTTATGTATTTCCCTTTACCTCATCTTACTGCTTCCTAATGAACACCTTAATATTCTTTGGAAGCTTGAATTTCAAGTCAATGGCCTCTTTGGTGGGCTTGTTCCACATGAATAGGGTTCATCTTCTCAATAATAATAATCATATTAGTTACTCACTTGCTCGATAACCATTAATGTCATCTTTTTAAAATGTGAATGAATTTGAGTATGATACTAGCAGACAAGTATTGAAATTATTAGTCCTTTCGTAACATCAGCTAGGTCAAATGGTTCCCTTTTAAAAGGGAACGATGCGGAACTTTGTTTGTTTCTGAGCCAAAACATCAAGCTGGTACGCTCTTCTTTCAAGCTGCGTTCTTGATGAAACTGAAATTGGTTCGATTCTCAACGAAAGTAAATAAAAACTTCTAGTAGTGCTTTCGTCTTCTTTCGGATATCGCAAGAACTTCTCAGGAAATTACACTATCCTTCTCACACGCGGTTCGATAGAAACGGAGAGTTAGGAGACCATGTGTTGTATGAGTTACGATAAAAAAAAAAAAAAACAATTAAGAGGACCTGTGGGAAAGAGAAAATGGAAAAGAAATCTTCACTTACGGTGATTCAAGACCACAGCCCTATAATTATGATAATCGGCTATAATTATTACTGTATAATACGAACAAAAAGACACAACAAAAATTTAGGATACGCGAATGAAAGTTAATACAAAAAAATAACTAAGATCAACAAACGCTCACAATCTGTGGCTGAATAACATTCACTGACACTTAAATCATGTACTGTTAAAATTCAGTTATTTTTTTATGTTTTTGCTCCCGTAAGCACTTTGTACCGGGACGCATATTCCCAAGATGTGTAGTAGTATTGCACCAGCTCGTTTTATTTATTTATTTATTTTTTTTTTTGCCTTGTCCCTAGGTTAGGTTAGGTTGATTAGTTAGTTTAAGTGCATCCGTAGTAATTTGGTGTGGGAAACGTAATGAGATTATTTTCAAGAAAATTCTATAGTTGGTTTTTAAGATATGGCGTCCCGCTTTTTTTCAGGGGAAGGTCCCGGGCTGGTGGTGCAATTTACTCGTTTGCATCTCGGGGAAAATGCTACCGGGACCTTTCTCTGAAAAAAGCAGTACGTCATATCTTAAAAACTAACTAAAGAACTTTCTTGAAAATATGCTTCCCACACCCAAATTACTCCTAAGACACTAATATAACCCAACCTAACCTGACCTAACCGGGGCTGGTGCAATACTAGCATAGGCCTACATCTCAGGAATTTGCTTCCCGAACTCTTACAAGCATAAATTTTAACTCCTCGTTAAGACCTGCTCTTTGTTTCCCGCAATAAAATCTGCTTCTGTTAAAAGAAATAGGTTATAATCTATTCCAATGTCCACTTGGCTTGGGGAAAAATAGGGCACTATGCTTGGATTCGCGCTCTTGCAACCGGACTATAAAACTAGAATCGAAAATGGAATTCTATTTTAGTCTGGCCTGGGCAAGATAAGTGCATTAAGGGACCCCTTCTATCCGCCCCTTTATAAAGAAAAAATTGGTACTAACTGCCCCCTTTCTTGCTGACTTTTTATCTCACTGGGCAGGAGATAGGCATTAGGTGGCATGCATTAACGGCCTACGTATTTGTGAAAAGTAGAAATACTTGTAGGTATATATGTAGTTATATAAATATATACACACAACATCATATTATGTATATGTACGTATGTATGTATATATATACATATATACGTATATACTGTATATACATACATACATATACATAATATGGTGTTGTGTGTATATATTTATATAACTACACATATACATACATGTATTTCTACTTTTCACAGATACATAGGCTGTTAATATATATATATATATATATATATATATATATATATATATATATATATATATATATATATATATACACACATTAGAGAGAGGGGGGTTGCCATTCCCATTTGCCTTCCAGTTTAAAACCACAAAAAAAAAAAAAAGAATAAAAAACGCAAAGAAACAATGAAAAATCTAACACAAATAAAACAGGTATGAATATAGTCGCTTGTGATTAAGCTGGCGTCACGCCCGCACGGACTCTTGCTCGCAGAGCAGCCTAGAACCCTTTCCAAACCGCCCGTCTCAAAATTCCCCTCCCTCCGTCTCGCCCACAGCAATATTACACCTACGACACGACAGGCAGCGGCAGCGAACAGGCGGCTTCCTACGCCGAGACAGACACCAACCACCTGCAGTACGCGGCTCCCGAAGAGGAGACCCACGAGTACTACGCGCATGCCCAGACGGCGCATGCCCAGCAGCCGGCGTATGCCCAGCAGCCGGCGTACCAGCAACCGCAGCAGCAGCAGCAGCAGCAGGCGCCCCACGAGGCGTACAACGTCCGGCAGAGGAACAGGAGACCTGCCACGAGTGTGGATGGCCATGAATACGTCACTTTGGAGCAGTGAGTTTTTTCTTTTTTATTTTACTTTGAGAGAGAGAGAGAGAGAGAGAGAGAGAGAGAGAGAGAGAGAGAGAGAGAGAGAGAGAGAGAGATACCCAACCTCTCCTGTCGACGAAATAACGAACGACATATAAATATAACGCACAACAGATAGACTAATAAATGCGCTTTACAATTTTGGTCAATTTTCTGGACAGTAAAATTGACATTTCGGCAATTTGTTGTTTTTGTCAGTCCTGTCTGTTGTTATTTTTGCTTGCCACTTGAGTCTGGGTATCCAATTCTATGCCAAAATTCAGGGCAGGTTCACAGGTGTAAAAACTCCGCCGAAGTTTCTTCGGCGCAATCGATTTTTCTGTACAGCGTAGAATCAAGGCCACCGAAAACAGATCTATCTTTCTGTGGTCTCGGTATAACGCCGTATGAGCCGCGGGCCATGAAACTTTAACCACGGTCCTATATCGTTGCCAGAAGCACGAGTATGGCTACTTTAACCTTAAATAAAATAAAAACTACTGAGGCTAGATGGCTGCAATTTGATATGCTTGATGATTGGAGGGTGGATGATCAACTTACCAATTTACAACCCTCTAGCCTCAGCAGTTTTTAAGATCTGAGGGCGGAAAGAAAAAGTGCGGCCGGACAGACATAGCCGGCACAATAGTTTTCTTTTTCAGAAAACTAAAAAAACGTAACAAAAATTCCAGGTCATCGTCAACATCACCACTTTAATAACTATCATTATCATGTTCTCCTTCTTCCATGGCTAGCCAGCATAATCCGATCCAAACCAATACGACCCAATTTCAGACAGGAAATTCTCAATGACAGTTGGCGACCGTCCAGTAGGCAAAGTGCGTGAAGTCACGTCTATGTAATAAGACAAATTAAGGAAAGAATTTTGTTAAAATTAAAGAGGATTAGATCATACTAGAATAGACAGAAGTGTCTGAATTATTACAGGAGTGGCAGCACCGTGATGCATAAATATATATGTAGTTCATTTTTGCTGCACTGGGGTTCACAGTTCCTCGTTGGACGGGTCGATATCGTACTCGGCTAGCACTCTCCTGGACCCGCGTTCGACTCTCCGGCCGGCCAATGAAGAATTAGAGAAATTTATTTCTGGTGATAGAAATTCATTTCTCGGCATAATGTGGTTCGGATTCCACAATAAGCTGTAGGTCCCTTTGCTAGGTAACCAACTGGTTCTTAGCCACGTAAAATAAGTCTAATCCTTCGGGCCAGCCTTAGGAGAGCTGTTAATTAGCTCAGTGGTCTGGTTAAACTACGGTATACTTAACTGGGGTTCATCCCTGATTCATCGATTTAAAGAAGAACGTATCTAAACGATCATTAACTTCCTCCTAAGCAAGAATCCATAGACTATACTGCCCAAATATAAGATAATAAAGATAAAACAACGGATTAAGATACACCAACAAACTGACAAACATTTGCAAGCACAGACAGTAATAAAGATCAGAAAACGATAAGGTTTGTTTAGCAACTGGCATACCGCCATCGCCACCGCTACTTTGATTGCATACCATCCACGTATTCCGCAAATGTCGCCATGTACTTGGCAGTAAGCAACTTCACCCACTTTCTTCCAGTACACAATGATTCTGCAAACGATTCCTGGGCCAGTTATCGATAATTTTGGCTCTGTTATGCGATAAATAATAATAATAATAATAATACACAAATTGACGGTTACGTATATATGTGTAAATATATATATATAATATATATATATATATATATATATATATATATATATATATATATATATATATATACATATATACACACACACACACACACACACACATATATATATATATATATATATATATATATATATATATATATATATATTTTGTATATATACACATAGCCACACACACACACACTTTATATATATATATATATATATATATATATATATATATATATATATATATATATATATATATATATATATATATATATATAGAGAGAGAGAGAGAGAGAGAGAGAGAGAGAGAGAGAGAGAGAGAGAGAGAGGGAACATTACATATAATAATAATAATAATAATAATAATAATAATAATAATGATCTAATCTAATAATAATAATATTCATATCTTCAAACATCCGTTCATTATAAATAATTAACTCTTGCAAAAGATATAAAAAAAAATCTTTGGCTTTAGGAATAACTGAACAAAGTAGGCTCAGATCTTCTTAGAATTCTTCTCGGCGTTTTATAGCCGTTGTGAGGAACTCACGCCTCGTAACAAAGCCGACAGTTTAAAGTACGAAGTGACCGTCACGCCTTGAGTAACTGTCTCTGCTTGCTTTCTCTCTCTCTCTCTCTGTTACAAGAAGTAATGGTGTTTTATGGTTTGGTTTCACAGTATTGTACGTAACACGATATTAGGCGTTACCATCAACAGCTCTCTCTCTCTCTCTCTCTTCTTTGGTGCTAAAAGTTATGGCATATAATGATCTGCTGTAGCTTCTATATGTAACCATATGTCCTTCTCTCTCTCTCTCTCTCTCTCTCTCTCTCTCTCTCTCTCTCTCTCTCTCTCTCTCTCTCTCTCTTCTTCTCTTCTTTGGTGCTAAAAGTAATGGCATATAATGATCTGATGTAGCTTCTATATCTAACCACACGTTCTTTTCTCTCTCTCTCTCTTCTCTCTCTCTCTCTCTCTCTCTCTCTCTCTCTCTCTCTCTCTCTCTCTTCTTTGGTGCTAAAAAGTAATGGCATATAATGATCTGATGTAGCTTCTATATCTAACCACTCGTTCTTTTCTCTCTCTCTCTTCTTTGGTGCTAAAAGTAAAGGCATGTAATGAACTGATGTAGTTTTTATATGCAACCATACGTCATTCCCTCTCTCTCTCCTTCTCTCTCTCTCATATATATATATATATATATATATATATATATATATATATATATATATATATATATATATATATATATATATATATCTAGCCCACTTACCTATCAAATTCCCCGTAGTGTTCGAATACGTTTCTCTTTTACAAGAGACTAGACCTTGGGACTGACCGTGTCCAGCTAAGTAGAACACGGCTCTAGGGTAAATAAACAGAATGAATACTTCCCTTGTACCGTTGCTAAAGAGCTAATATTTATTCACTGCTCGCTTGCTATCATATCCTTGGACCAAAGATTTTATGTAATTAGCGTATTGTTTGTTTGCTTGATCTTATTTGCTGTGATGATCTTGCGTATTCATTTGTTCATTTTGACTGGACAAAGCGGGAATATAAGAGGTTGAGTCTACCGTGAGTTATTTCTTTAAATCCGAGTCACTGAACAATCACCATTATTAATTTTCTCCTTTTGTTATAAAGCTCCTTCGAAACTCTGACTTACTCCGCTTATCTCGTCCCACCGCCGAGTTAGCCATTTAACTTTTTTTGGGAGTTACCCTTAAGGCTCCAACACCACCACTCCAGTTACTTCTGGGTTGCTACTCCCTTACACCATTTAGCATTGCCTTATGTAATGCCCTGGATAACCATATAACCTTCAAAATTATCCCAGTGACTGTATGCTTTCTGAGGAGTTCGGATGACGTCCCAATCTCTCTTAAAAGTTACCCTGAGACTAGTTCAGTCTGCACAGGCTTTCAACCTTGCATTAGCCTTCAAGAATCCTCTGGGTTACCTAAGACATTATCTATATTAATGTTGCCTTCAATTTAAGCCGTTCTGACATGATGTAGCCTATTTTCAACCGTTCTTGGGTCTGCCATTCCTTACCGTTTTAGTTTTCTTTAAGGGAAAACTATTGAGATGGCTATTTGTCTGTCCGTACGCACTTTTTCAGTCTTCCCTTACATCTTAAAAACTATTGAGGCTAGAGGGCTGCAAATTGGTATGTTGATCATCCACCCTCCAGTCGTCAAATATACCAAATTGCAGCCCTCTAGCCTCAGTAGTGTTTATTTTATTTAAGGTTAAAGTTAGCCATGATCTTGCGTCTGGTACCGTTATAGGTGCCAACAACACACGTCAGCACCGGGCCGTGGCTGAAAGTTTCGTGGGGCGCGGCTGAGAGTTTCAAACAGCATTATACGCTGTACAGAAAACTCGATTGCTCCGAAGTTTCGTCGGCGCGATTTTTTACTTGTTTTGTACATTCCTAGTCAGCTCTAAATTTCAAAATATCCCCGCAACCTCCGCATCTAGCCAGCCCTGAAAATCGAGCGATTCCAGCCCTTATTACGTTTGCAGCCAATCCCGCTTCTCATAATGCCCGCCAAATTCGACCTGCGTACCTCTTCCATTCCCCGCTGGCAGCGCGCGCGCGGCACCACGACCCCGGAGTTCACGACTGAGAGAAAAGAAGAAGAAGCATTGTGGAGCGAAGAGTGAAAGTGCTCCAGTCTTCTACATCCTTCCTGAGACCTCGTTCGCTTCACACACTGATTCTCTTCGGGGAAAAGGAAAACACGGCATAGCGTGACTCTTCTTCTACTCATTCCCATTTTTAATCGAGGTAATTAGGCGATTTCTATTACGGTCTGATAATGGGAGAGGGTGTTCGCTGCTTGTCTTTCGGCGGATGGGCGTTTGATAGAGTGCCGGGTGAGTGATGAATGGTTAGGGTGCATTTGCGTTTTATTTTTTATTTTTATTTTATTTTTTTTTGTTGATCTGATAACTTTCTAAATATATGGTTGAAGAGAAAGTTATCTGATGCTTTTTAATTGGACACTCATATATTACACCAAGGTCTTTATTAAGCAACTCTCTCTCTCTCTCTCTTTATATATACATATATATATAAACGTATATATATTTATATATATAAATACATGTATATATATGTATACATACATACATATATATATATATATATATATATATATATATATATACAGTATATATATATATATATATATATATATATATATATATATATATATATATATATATATATATAAATAATGCTCATACGTGTATTAAATGGTCCGTGTGGGTCAGTGGTTATCAATCTCACTTCACTGGTCAGAATATGAGTTCACCCCCATTCAGGAGCAAAAGTCTAGAAGCCTGGGTTCACCGTACCTATTGTCTTGAGCACTAAATGGGGCACATAGTAATCATTCGACTAAGGTGACCTGCAGCTTAGACATGGGGTCACCAAACTCACCCCAAATTAATTATATATATCTTATAAACTCTAATTAAATTTCCTTTGTTACAGAAAAAAAGCCAATTAGAAATTCAACGCGTGACATCTGAAACATATGTCATTTCAATGTCAAAGAACCTACTCATTACCAAAGGGGCGTGTACACCTTTCTAAAACCCACCGGCATCGTCATTTCCGCTCCCTACACAAAAAGCGAGATAATCAGCATATCTCAGCGTCTCATCAGATGCACCGTTTAAAAGGAAAAGGGGTTATCAGTGCGTTTCGACTAAGCAGCCATTCTGTCGCGTTCTCATGCATCAGGCGATTTGCCTAAGGCTTTCTCTCGAGCGCGCGCAAGCGGCCGTGTTTTACGCTCGTGAGAATATTCCTTCTTACGTCAATGGTTTTCTCGAACTTCCCATAGGAAGACACACCAAAAAAAAAAAAAAAAAAAAGCTACGAATTTCGGGTTTTGTGAGAAACGTTCTGCTCGCATTTCCGTCTCGTCCTGTTTCCTTCAGTTTCTTGAAAAGCGCTGTTTCCGTTTCACTGAACTTCCTGCTGGGAGAAACATCACCAGTTTTTTTTTTTTTTTTATTTTGTTTATGAGAAACATTATTAAATATCTGCTTCTGGATCTTTCCTAGACAGTGACCCCCACGGGTTTGAACCCGGTATGTATCCACCTTTTGCGGCGTGTTTAGTACAAGCTCGTTGAGGATTTTTTTTTTTAACCCGGTACGTATCCACCTTTGCGGCGTATTTAGTACAAGCCTGATAGGGTTTGCCGTAAAAACATAAACAAAAGACTGTAAATTTCATAAAAATAATGACCACCCAAGAAATATTTAGTCCTAGATAACGACCCCCGAAAACCCTTGGGGTCATTATCTAGGAAAGATCCTTTGCTTTTAGTTAGCAAATTAATATTATTATTCGCGTGTTAAACGTTTTCGTTAGGTTAGCTGTCAGTCTAAGAAAGTACCAGAAATCTAGTGTTTTTCATTAATTACACCATTATCCTCCACTTTATGTTGTGCTTTGTAATTTTCCCTCTTTGGAAACATTCTAGTTTTTGTAATGAGAGACATTATTATAATGTTGAATATTTCCCACAAATTTTATTCTGAAGAAAACCCCTAATAATTTTTTAAGTTCAAAGGCCTTTTTCCCCAAGTACTTTCCTTCTGAAACACTGCCAATACTCTTTATTTCCTTCAAGGAGAAACATTATTCTCCGACTTGCCGTCCAAAGAAACGGCCCACAAATCACAATTATCATTCGCGAGAAACATTACTCTTTTGGTAGCTGCGTCTTTCTCCGCTTCGCTGTGTTTTAGCCATGTCGGGATGTAGGAATTCTATCCTATAATCTGTGTTTTCGGAACCACTGAGATTGTTTCACTGTACAGGACGAAATATTACATCTCATGAAGAGAACTCTATGGAAACACCTTTTTTAGTTTTCTGTAAAAGAAAACTAATGTGCCGGCTTTCTCTGTCCGTCCTCACTTTTTTCTCTCCGCCCTCAGATCTTAAAAACTGCAGAGACTAGAGGGCTGCAAATTGGTATGTTGCTCATCCAACCTCCAATCATCAAACATACCAAATTGCAGCCCTCTAGCCTCAGCAGTTTTTACTTTATTTAAGGTTAAAGTTAGCCATAATCGTGCTTCTGGCAGCGATATAGGATAGGCCACCACCGGGCCGTGGTTAAAGTGTTCATGGGCTGCGGCTCATACAGCATTATACCGAGACCACCGAAAGATAGATCTATGTTCGGTGGCCTTGATTATACGCTGCACAGAAAACTCGTCTGCGCCGAAGTCGCAGAAAATTCGGCGCATTTTTTACTTCTTTTTTGCTGTGAGAAGTTCTGTATTTGATCTACACACCGTAATGGGAGAAAGGAAAGCGTTGTCTTAAAGGAATATTATTATTATTATTATTATTATTATTCA
>NC_089794.1:19267602-19282602 GCF_040412425.1 Macrobrachium rosenbergii
AATAAAAGATTAGTTCCGGGTAACCAACAGACCGTCAGCACAAATACTAAGCTCTAGGAAGTTCCGGCTACTGTAAGTAATGATAGCAAAACCGTAAATAAAAGGTTACAGAACGCTTCGCTAACGGTTTCCTGTTATTAAGTGACTGCCAATGAACGGAATTTCCAGTACCGATGTAATTTTTTATATAATTAATATTATTATGATTATTTTTAACGGTGCTGCTTCTGTTTTTTGAATAATCATACTTATTATTAATATCACAAATATAAGATCATTATAATTTTAACAATATAAAAATGATAGCATTATTATCATCATTATTAAGTCGAATACTGTTTGGGGTAGTTCCAGAAAAGGCCCAGGCAACAGTCATCACAATATTCAACCTACAGGAGCTGAATATAAAACTTTCCCAAGCTCACATTATAATTTTTATATTGTTGCAAAGAGAAGCAAATGGGACTGGCAATCATGTGCCCTCATCAATCCCAGGCCTAAAGAAACAAATTCCCGTAGGGGGGTAGCGCCATCAGTGCACCTCATGCGGTGCACTGTAGGCATTACTTAAGGGTCTTTGCAGTGTGCCTTCGGCCCCTAGCTGCAACCCCTTTCGCTCCTTTTACTGTACCTCCTTTCATATTCTCTCTCCCAGCTTACTTTTCACCCTCTCCTAACACCTGATTCACAGTGCAACTGCGAGGTTTTCCTCCTGGTACACCTTTCAAATCTTTTACTGTCAATTTCCGTTCCAGCGCTGAATGTCCTCATAGGTCCCAGTGCTTGGCCTCTGGCCTAAATTCTATATTCAATTCAATCCAAGAAACAAGAAAAGGAAAAATTAAGATAAATAAGTGGGTATTAGCTCCTGAGAAGATGACTGACCTGCCCTTTAATGTAAGGAAGGTTATATATGAAGGTAATCAATTTCGTGCAATCCAGGTAAGAATTTTTTTTTAGGCTTTGTTGTAAAATTGTCTGCATATTTGCTGCTAAAAATGTTTGCAGATTTATTCGGACCTTCAAGCGAAGATGCAATGCATTACTACCCTAATACTATTCTCCTTGCAATTTAATACACTTTTATCTATTTATTAATTTATTTTTTTTCTTTTTCAATAAGTGAGATCTCTACCTTCTGTATTTCACTTTACCTCCTCTTACTTTTTCCTAATGGACACCATATTCTTTGGAAGCTTGAATTTCAAGTCAATGGTCCCTGTATGCTTATTCCATATAAATAGGGTTCATCTCCTGAATAATAATAATAATAATAATAATAATAATAATAATAATAATAATAATAATAATAATAATAATAATAATAATAATAATAATAATAATAATAATAATAGATTCACAATTTCGTGAAAAACAATCTGAGTAATAAAAATCCACAATTATATAGTAAATATATTACTATGTAAAATGAACCAAAGACTTTCGAACACCTGAACGGTGTTCCTCATCAGTGTTAACGTTAAAAAAAAAAGTTAACACTGATGAGGAACACCGTTCAGGTGTTCGAAAGTCTTTGGTTCATTTTACATAGTAATATATTTACTATATAATTGTGGATTTTTATTACTCAATAATAATAATAATATGCATTCTAAAAACAACTAAGTGAGAGCCACAAACTCCAGCCAATTAAGTTAGGGAAACCTTTTCCGATGTTGCTTTGGAAATGATCAGGCGTTACTGAAACTTACAGCAAACCTCAGGAGTTTGGTACATGCGACAATGGGTCATCGCGAGGCTCGAAAACTAACAACTTAATAAGTCGTGTCTCTATAAAAACAAGGAATCAAAAACACATCAGAACATCATACACAGTTTTGCCAATGTATTTGAAATTACAAGCAAAATGCATGTCGTTGCCAATGTGTTTGAAATTACAAGCAAAATGCGTACCGTTGCCAATGTGTTTGAAATTACAAGCAAAATGCGTACCGTTGCCAATGTGTTTGAAATTACAAGCAAACTGCGTACCGTTGCCAATGTGTTTGAAATTACAAGCAAACTGCGTACCGTTGCCAATGTGTCTGAAATTACAAGCAAATTGTGTACCGTTGCCAATATGTTTGCAATTACAAGAAAATTGTGTACCGTTGCCAATGTGTTTGCAATTACAAGCAAATTGTGTACCGTTGCCAATGTGTTGGAAATTACAAGCAAATTGTGTACCGTTGCCAATGTGTTTGAAATTACAAGCAAACTGTGTACCGTTCCCAATGTGTTTGAAATTACAAGCAAATTGTGTACCGTTTTTGCGTGCTAAACCTCTACAACCATAAGGAAGAAGAAGAAAAAAAAAGGAATCTCACGCAATATACTAAAAAGAGAAAATCTGATACCGCTGTTGCATTTCGCATTACTGCCAATCTTCCAGCAATTTAGAAATTACGGCAAGTACAAATTATTTCTCATCGCTTTGCATATGTTATCCTTAAGCAGCGGAAACTTTATATGACAATTATAATCAAGGGGATTCAACGGTTCGACCGTATGGCATATTATTATGGAACGGACAGAGAGAGAGAGAGAGAGAGAGAGAGAGAGAGAGAGAGAGAGAGAGAGAGAGAGAGAGAGAGTCTTGTGTGCTTCTGATTACATCAAATGGATGTGATATGACTTAAATAATAATAATAATAATAATAATAATAATAATAATAATAATAATAATAATAATAAGAAGAAGAAGAAGAAGAAGAAGAAGAAGAAGAAGAAGAAGAAGAAGAAAAGTAGCAGCAGCAGCAGCAATAATAATAATAATAATAATAATAATAATAATAATAATAATAATAATAATAATAATAACAGTGAACCTTTTCCCACTGTTCTTACAGTAGTTCGGTGACTGAATTTGAACGAGCCAAAAAAAAAGAACAAAAATAAAGAAGAATAAGAATAAGAAGAATGAAAATAAGGGACCGAAAAAAGCAAACGCTACTCCGTTATGGAAATTTCTTAACAAGACAAAATAAAATTTGAGTTGTCCCGTTACTGTGTCACGGGAGTGGACAGACCGTCACAGCTGTCGTAGGTTCTTCAGATCGCTATTTATTTTACCGTTGAAATCGCCGCTGAAATGACTTAATTCTAGGTTTTTGTTGGTCGTCAGTTTTTTTTTTTTTTAGAGCACTCGGTTTGTGAAAACCAGGAAAGAAATGGGTCTCTTAAACGGGGAGTGTACGATTTGAATAGCTTAATCCTATGTTTTTGGATGCTTTAGAAACGGGCGCCTGCTTAAAAAAATAGGATTTCTATTTACTGTATTGATGGAATATCCAGTGACGGTTCTCTAGGTTCGTGAATTACAGGGAGGAAGTGGTTTTATCCAATAGGGATTTTATGAAGCTCTTGTTACTATTTTTTCTGGAATTAAAACTTCCTAATTGTAGGTGTGCACATCTTTGGAAAGGATTTTATTCCATGGCTTAAAATCAGATTACTATATGCGTTAGCGTTGAAATCACCGCTGAAATGACTTAATTTTAGATTTCCGCTGTCCTAAACCTAAGAAGAGTTGGGTTCATGGAGTCCAAGGGAGAAACTACTCACTCAAAAGGAAACAACTGAAGAGATCTTCGGTTTTGCACAATTCAAACTAATTATTTCTCGTCCCTTGTTGCTCTAAAAAGGACTTCGTTTTTGCATCTGGATTATGGGCTACTGTACCGTTGAAATCACGGGTATACTGTATTTAATTGTATTCTTTGATGGTCTGGCCATTTTAAGCAGTTATATCACATTATATCACATGGAGGGTTAGGAATTATTTTCGTTCTCGTACGATCAAAGCTGCTTAATTCGAAGTTTTGCTGCTCTAGGGAGGATGTTCCCTTTATTTTGGAAATTGGATTGGTATTTACTTCACCGTTGAAATCATCATTGAAATTGATACCAGATTTTTTGGTAGTCCAAAGTCCTACAGAAAGGTTCTTTTACATGCAGGAGACTGGAGAGGAAATATAAAGTTATCCCTGGAAAATTAAAAGAGATATTCTAAGTCTTTCATGATATCACAAAGGACATTTGCTGGATTTTATCTCTTTTCATCTCTTTCCCTTTTCGCCAGCCGTGGCTGCGACCTGGAACAGTCGACCGACTGTCAATAAAGAGACAATGGGAAACTTGTTCACAGCGTTCCTTCTCCTCTGAAGATCGAACACAGACCTTCGCTGTTGAGATGAGTGAATAAAGTGAATTTTTTGTTTTATTTTTAGTTTTCTGTAAAAGAAAACTATTGTGCCGGCTTTGTCTGTTCGTCCGCACTTTTTTCTGTCCGCAAATTGGTATGTTGATCATCTACCCTCCAATCGTCAAACATCAAATTGAAACTCTCTACCCTCAGTAGTTTTTTTTTTTTTTTTTTATCTTATTTAAGGTTAAAATTAGCCATATTCGTGCTTCTGGCAACGATATATAATAGGCCACTACCGGCCCGTGGTTAAACTTTCATGGTCCGCGGCTCACACAGCGTTATACCAAGACCACCGAAAGATAGAGTTATTCTCGGTGGCCTTGATTATAGGCTACGCTGTAGCGGCTGTACAGAAAACTCGATTGCGCCGAAGAAACCGGCGCTTTTTTTTTTTTTTTTTTTTAATTCTGGCTATTAAGTAATTACGAACTGACTTGAACAGGCTGTCCTCTGTATAGGGAAAGTCTCCTCTGTTTTTACAGGAAGTAGAGAGCTCTAGAGAGAGTGGAAAGGAAACCCTTTTCGCTCTCTTTCTTAAGAGCCGAATCATAGGAGCTTTTCCTTTCATGAGTAATTTAGCTTACGATCGTATGTTTTTGTTAATAGTTTACAAGAAGTTTTTCCAAAATGTTTCGTATTTTTGTTTTCCCTTTTTTTCATGTTTTTTTAGGGTGTGACTTTAGGTCTGAGGTGTCACAGAAATACTTTTTCACGTGTCTTTTTGTTAAAGTTGCTTTTTGTTAAAAAGACTTAGTTTCTAGTGACGAAGAAGTTTGTACATTTTATCGAAAGACACGAAAGAATTTAATTTTATATAAATATATATACATGTATATACTTATTTATATGTATATATACATATACACATATATATTATATATATATATATATATATATATATATATATATATATATATATATATATATCAAGAACATACAGAAAGCAACATCATCAACATCTAAGCCTACATTTAAATTTTTTCTTGTATTTAGATAAAATGTACAAGCTTTCCCATCACTAGAAACTAAGTCTTTTTAACGAAAAGCAACCTTCTCTGTTTTTCACAAAAAAATAAGAAAAAGACACGATAAAAAGTGTGTGTGTATGTATGTGTGTATATATATATATATATATATATATATATATATATATATATATATATATATATATATATATATATATGTACATACACATGTGTATACACACACACAACTACTACGTCACGAACGGCCCAATGATTTATCCTTAACCGCCACTAATTCACTCCTCTACTTTTGCAGGCTGAATCGCATCGGGGAGGAATCAGTCAAGTACCTGAGCGACCTAGCGAAGGGCTACACCGCCGACGACTTCTACGCCTACAGAGACAACACAGACAGCAACGAACTGAAGAGGCGTCGGCTGCAAGCCCACGAGGCCCCAGAGGGACGCCACCCTCAGAGACCCCAGTACCAACCGCAACCCAGCTACGTCGAAAGCCAACAGCACTTCACCCAGAGCTACCTGACGGAGGAAAAGACAGAAGAAGGTCCCGAAGGCTTCCCCCACAAAGATGTCTTCAGCATCACTCAGCCCGACAGCAAGGAGGACGCTAATTACGAGACCCGTTCCCCTTACGGTTACTTTTCTTCTTCCAGCGGCAAGGAACGCTCTTCCGAGCAGCAGCAGGACAGCGGGAGCCAAGGGAAGGAGAAGCAGATGTTCAAAGTGTCTGAATTTCCCTACAGCTTTGAGAGGAAGTAGTTGAGCTTGTTAGTTTTTTTTATTATTATTTTTTTTGTGTAGTTTTTCATATCCGTGTTCGGCCATGTGGACAGGTTTAAGTCTAGGTCTACAGTTTATGCAGCTTGCGAATAGGTCGATGCTTAGTGTAGCCTTCGCTCATGTCTGTCTATATTTCCGTAGCTTGGGCGTCGGTCCATAGCTTATGTAGCCTATTCTTAGCCATGACGTTTATGCTGCTAAAGCCTACAGTAGGTCTATGTATTTTGCAGTCTATAATTCGGTATTTACTTACCGTAACCTAAGAGTAGCTATCTTATTTATATATCCTGTTTCTAGTTCCTACGTTCATGTTTCCCACGTCCTGGTCTATATACATAGACCTATGTATCTTGCATCTCACAATAGGTAAACGACCTTAGGACTAGGCTTGCGTGCAGTGAGGTTCCTAGGGCCTACGGAAGACCACCTTAAATCTTGTCTCTGAACGTGAGGCAATTCTGTTCACAGCCGTTCACCAAACTCATAAAAAACTATCTTGTAGTCTTTTAAAGTATCAGTGACGATTTTACATAACGTTATGTTTCCTTGTGTATTCGTCCAATTAGGATTCACTTCATCATATAAAATACTTAATTAATAATTTATTTACATATTTATTACGTTAATGATTGATATACTCATTTAGTGAATTAGTCGAGTAGTACATAGTGCCTATGTTACATCACTGCGATACTCTTGTGTTAATGATCTACTTTGCAGGCGATTCTGGCATCTATGAATTTCATACCGAACTTCTTCTTCTTCTTTCAACTTTCTCCATCTATTTCTATTCCTTGCATCTTCTTCTTCCCCTAGTCCCACCTCACCCATATCCCTCCTCACCACATCCATCCATCTGATCCGCTGTCTGTCAATTCTCATTTATGATAAAAATGAAAAACTCAACACAAATTTCAAAAACAAATAGAAATTGTCCCTGCTTAAAAATGGTTTCCATTAATTTATATAAATGAAAGTATAAATATTTATTTAATATTCCCAAGCCGCTTCTCTATTTATTGTACAATTACTTATGTTTTCAGAAATGCCTAAAAGCATCTTTTGTAAATAATTTCAAATCTATTTTTTTAATGTTATATTTCGTTAAGTAATTTTCTTTTTTTGCTTTATTGTTGATTTTCTGTTGTTGATAGTTGCTTGTTTCTGTATATGTTGCCTCTATTTGTAAAAGTTTTTGTGTGTCAAGAGCAGTTTTTGCCTTTAAATTTTTTATTATCAATATGATGTGTTAATAAGGTAATTATTGAAAAATGAAATACTGATTTGACATGTTGATTTTTTTTTTTTACGTTTTGGACAGATTTCCCGCCTACTGATCTGGACTGTAGTTTTTTATACTGTCTATAAACACAAATACAGACGCACGCATATATATATATATATATATATATATATATATATATATATACTGAATATATATTAATATATATATATATATATATATATATATATATATATATATATATATATATATATATATATACATATATATACATATATATACATACATACATATATATAAATATGTATATAATATATATTACATGTATACATATATATATACAAATATATATAACATATATATATGTGTGTGTGCGTGTATAATTGTAATGACCACAATGCCTTCCCTCTTAACTTCTCGAATTCTTCAAGCTTTTTGGATACGCTTGTCACCAAAAAGCCTAAGATCCAACTGCAAGACATGAAGTAAATTTGATGTTCGAATCCTTCTACGGACATCAGAATTACTTCATGTTCTTGCCTTTGGATCTCAGGCTTTGTAGTGACATGCGTATAGCAAAAGTGTGAAGAATTCCAGAAGTTTAGAGGGCAATATGACTATTACAATTGCAAACGTATTTGGTAAAATGGGTAAATAAAAGTATTGTCTATATGAATGATAATTGGCAAAATAATTCAATGTATACCGAAAGAAGTAATTTAGTTATGCAAGCGACATAACGCATGATCTATTATGTATCTAACTAGTACAAATTTTTCATAGCGCAATTAACGTAATACGAATTTGTACATTTTTTTCATTTTATTACTTAAATAACCGTTTTTCACGAAGTAAATACACTATAATTTCAAAAAGAATTATTTATTTATTTGTAAATCATAAAGCTGGTGTAGCAATGACTCCGTGAGTAAGATAGAAATTTTGAGCTTTGAAAGAACTCTGTTGCTATTTATTGTAAAATATTCTTAGTTAGGCAATTTTTTGTTATTTATAACTCTATTCTTTGTTATATGCAAACGCTGTGTTGCAAATAAAGTTATCGTGAAGATTCGTGCTTTTGAATCGAAATTACCACCTGGTACCATTTTATCACTGGTCATGTTAATATCAACACTACTACTGTGCAAACTTCCTGATTATTTACGTAATTTGTCATAAATTAATAACTGACTGTTTTCTAAGTGCATTCCATTTTGATCCATTGTCATACACACTAGATTCCTAAGGTCTGTTGTAAGTCTATAAGAATTGAAATTGTGAATGAGGCTCTTAACACCTTGTCCATGATGTTAATTAGGGTAACTTACACAATAAATTATTCTTTGAATGACTGGGAACCGTCTGCCGTGGAAGGTTATGAAAGATGTGGATTGCTAAAGTTAGGTTAAGTAATTCGAGTTCAATCTACAATCAGTCCCATTTTGCCCTGTAATCGTCTTGCATTTTAATACATTTTTATCTATTTATTAATTTATTTTTTTCTTTTTTAATACGTGGAAACTCTTCTTTCTGTGTTGCCCTTTACTTCCTCTTACTTCTTCCCAATGAACACCATATTCTTTGGAAGCTTGAATTTCAAGTCAATGGCCCCTGTGGTGGGCTTGTTCCATATAAATAGGTTTCATCTACCGGATAATAATAATAATAATAATAATAATAATAATAATAATAATAATAATAATAATAATAATAATAATAATAATAATAATAATAATAAGTGAAGCTCCAAAGAAATACATCTCACTGAGATGTATTTCTGCAACATAACAACCGATAAATATGAACTAAAAAAAAATAAATAAGAGAAAACTGTGGACCGTAGGACATGGGCTAGCAGCCTCATCCCATAAACCAAAGCCTAGACATAAGGGGAGGGCTGAGCACTATAAAAGAGCCCTTAGGAATCTGGTGTTAGGAGCAACGGATGACAACGAGGTCCGAGAATACGTAGTAAGTTTCAAATGTCAGTAAAAAGCTTCAGGAACAGAGACAGAAGAGTGTAGAACAGTTATATCAAGACTTACTAGTATTATTAATCACTCGAAACATACGGAGGCATATTTTCATATCAAGAGCAATTATGCCGCTGCCCATTAGCTTTCTGTATAAATAGGGAATAAAATAAAGAAAACAATTGTGCCATTGCAAAATAGCTCAGCAGTACGTTCTGAAGTAATAGGCAGTTCTATATATATATATATATATATATATATATATATATATATATATATATATATATATATATATATATATATATATATACAGTATAGATATAGATACAGATATACATATATATATATGTATATTATATTTATATATTTATATATGTGTATATATAAATATAAATATATATATATATATATATATATATATATATATATATATATATATATATATATATATATATATATATATATATACATTGTACCTCGAAAATGTGTTGAAATAACACGAAAGCGCTTGGTACTTATTCTTTTATTTTTCCTGTGGCCTTGGCCGAATATACTGTCACGGGCTACTTTGTGACATACAAGCGCGCGCACACACACACACACACACACACACACACACACATATATATATATATATATATATATCAACTTAGATTGCTCTATTACGAGAAAACTTTGTATTATATAAATAAAAACGTAGCAAAAAAAAAAAGGAGAAATTTACACCACTCCCCACAACACATTCTATACTTACACACACACATATATGCATCACACCAGCGTCTGACCATAAACATATGTTTTTACTTAAGTCACACTTCGTAATGCGTGTTACGTGATAATTCTTGCGGTCCAAACGTTACAGAAGCAGCTTTGTTATAGACGGCTATGTACGTCTTCGTTACTGCGCCATTAAGACGTTAATGAGCCAATTTAGAAGCCGCCATTTGATCTGTGAAAAGCAAATCTGCCTAGAATTATGCTGGCGTTTTAACTCACGTCATCATCATCATCATCATCATCACCATCACCACCATTATTATTATTATTATTATTATTATTGTATATCAGGTCCACAATAATATTCAGTGGTGAATTATTGTTGATTTTATAAACACGTTACAAGACCTTATGAACCCAGGACAGGGTTCGAAATCTCTTGTAACGTTTTTATAAAATCAACAATAATTCACCACTGAATATTATTATTATTATTATTATTATTATTATTATTATTATTATTATTATTATTATTATTATTCAAAATGAGCAGAAATCTATAAGTACAACCCTAGAAGCTTATTATCATCATTGTTATTATTATTACAAGCATTCAAATGACATAAAGCAAGCTTCCATAGGAAAAATGTCTACATGTAAAAATGAGGGTTGAGCGGTAGGTTACCATGACCTGATGCAAGCATGACGGATCCTGATGTTTCAGTTTTTTGCTCTTTTGCTTAGGTGCATCCGCCAATAAAATTATGCCAAAGACAGACGCCTTTACTAAAAAACAGTTTAGTGTGCATATATTTATACTTCGTGAGGATTGGGAATCCGAGGGTTAACCGATTCCGTCAGTCTTTCATATCATCCACCTCTGGACTCTGCAACTTTCTGCATCCTTTTTCATTTCCAGAAATACGGAATTCTCTTGCTCCGTCTGCATTTACATAATTTAATCTGGTTCATTTTAAGTGGCTTGGCTGTCATAACTTAATGATAGACTGAAACTGAATATAACATCTAGGCCAGTAGCCAAGCACTGGGACCTATGAGGTCATTCAGCGCTGAAAATTACGTTGAAAATTGTAAAGAGGGGGTGGAAAATAAGATGGAAGAAAGAGAATACGAGCGGAGGTATAGTAAAAAAGAATGAAAGGGCTTCATGATAGAAATACAATAAGACACTTTTCCTCCTTTGAACAGGTCGTCTCATCTCACTAGAAAGGCGGCGTTGATTTCTCCTCATGCTTTCAGAAATAATTCCGTTGTCTGTTGGCCCACTTTGCTTCAAATCCACCACACCAAAAAAGACGAAAATCAAAGACGGTTTCACTCCGGATGTAAAAAAAAAAAATAAAAAAATAAAAATAAAATAAAATAAAAAAGTGAAGATGAATTTTAAGAACAAGAAAAAGATGAATTTTGATTTCTCTTAAAAGAGTTTCCAGTCGTGACTTGCTTTCATAGGCACTTTCTATTATTATTATTTTTTTTTTTTATCAGCCTCGTATTGCTTAAGTCCGTACCCCCGCAGGTCCAGCAACTATTTCTTCGCCTCGATCTGGGAAAAGTTCCTGAGTCAGCATTCAGCTATGATCAAAGCCTAGAATTTCTGTGCTTGAGTTCATTTATCACTCAAGAAAACGAGGTTTATTAATGACACCAAACTCGTTTATCCAACGAGTAATTATTACAAGCAAACAGGTACATTTTTCCCAATTTAAAACTAAGAAAACTAAGTTCCTTCGCCGCAATCGAGTTTCCTATACAGCGTATAATGCTGTATGAAACTCTCAGCCACGGCCCATGAAAGTTTCAGCCACGGCCCGGTGGTGGCATGTGTTGTTGGCACCTGCCACCACCGGTGGCTAAATTTAACCTTAAATAAAATAAAAACTACCAAGGCTAGGGGGCTGCAATTTGGTATGTGATGATTGTAGGGTGGATGATCAACATACCCATTTGCAGCCCTCTAGCCTCGGTAGTTTGTAAGATCTGAGGGAGGACAGATAAAGTGCAGACGGGCAGACAAATAGCCTTCTCAGTTTTCCTTTACAGAAAACTAAAAACATACAAAACCCGCCAATGGATCTCTCATAACTAGCCCGTCTCTGGATCCAGAGTCCGTCACCGTAGCTGAGTGGTATCGTTAACGACTTGCCCTTGTGGGTCCCGAAGCCAGACCCCACCCGGGCCGTGACAGATTTTCACTGTCACATGACCTTGCAGCTCCCGTGGGCTAGAGATTAGGGATTTGGGAACCGCCGAGACCTGAGGAATCATTGCCAAATCCCTCGCCATTGCTGAGGTAATATGATCATCCAAGAAAAACGAGAATGTCTCTGAAGCCTAAGGATACAAGACAAATAAAATGATGCATAAACACTAGACTGAAAGTTAACGCTGTTGAAAATATTCTCTCTGAATCCCACACTGAAATTCTGTTCTGTTGAAGATTTCCCTAAGAAGTTCAATGGCGTGTTATGGAATTATCACAATAACAACAAGATTGGTCTAGTCCAATCGGCGTCGACCGACGACGAAGCCAGAAGTCAGTGGACCAAGAAAGGAAACATTCGGGCAAAATGACTTTCACCAAGAAATAACAAAAACAAAATAACCCCGTCTAACCCAACTGCGAGTCCGAATGACACACATAACTCTTCATCTGAAATCACCAGACTTCACTGAATGCACGAAAACAGGGAATTAGCTTTGATATTTTACTCTCCTGTCGCTAATCGCTGGCAGTTGCGGTGTTGATAACGACATTTTAATGGCAGCCATGCGAACTTTACGCATTGTATGTGTGTCAGCGTTATTCACCTGCCGTAGCATATGTTGGCTACAATTTTCCGTTGCTTGTACAGTCATCTTGTATGTTTCCGTGTTATTAGTGTTATTATTGGTTTACAAAAACACAAACAAAATGACCTGAACTGTATGTATGTACTGTATGTATGTATATATATATAGATAGATAGATATACGTATATATATAAATAATATATATACATATATATATTATATATATACATTCGTATGCATATGTATATATGTACATACACACACACATATTAAACAATATCCCTGCACACAAGTTAACAACCACTGCGTAACGCGTCTACCAGGAATACCAAACGTAGAAACGTCAAATCTGCTTTTAAAACCAGCATCACAGCACCCCAATATAATATATATATATATATATATATATATATATATATATATATAGATAGATAGATAGATATATATATATATATATATATATATATATATATAGATATACAGTATATATATATATATAGATATACAGTATATATATATATATATATATATATATATATATATATATATATATATATATATATACCGAACAGACATTATAACGTGGCAGTATTCGGATATTCAAAATAATGCTGCAAATATAAAACAGACCACAAATATTGGTGAGTCATTCAGTCGAAAGTTCAGTAAATGACTTACTCATTCTGAAGTCTTTTCAGGGCTCATTGTGACCCGTTACCGCATGCACTAGACTTCTATGGTCTGTGGAACGTTTCAGTCGCTCAGATGCACGCTCTGTTGTTGACGTCTGTTGCCTCATTGTGACCCATTGCCCTCTTGTATCAGTAACTGCATATCTTAGTGTTGTTAACCTAAGTTGGGAAGTAAAAGCATTTCCCGTTTCCATTACTTATACGACAAAAACAAAAGAGAACAAGTAAAAAATGCGCCGAGGTTTCTTCGGCGCAAATAAGTTTTCTGTACACCGTATAATCAGGCCACCGAAAATATATCTACCTTCCGGTGGTCTCGGTATAATGCTGTATGAGCCGCGGCCCATGAACATTTAACCACGGCCCGGTAATGGCCTGGCGCACGATTATGGCTAACTTTAACCTTAAATGAAATAAAAACTACTGAGGCTAGAGGACTACAACTTGGTACATTTGATTATTGGGGGGGTGGATGATCAACATACCAATTTGCAGCCCTCTAGCCTCAGTAGTTTTTCAGATCTGAGGGCGGACAGAATAAAGTGCGGAAGGACAGACAAAGCCGGCACAATAATTTTCTTTTCAGAAAACTAAAACCCAAAACATTTAAATACAAGTCTTTGCCCAGTTTCAGTTGGCCTTATACTTTTGCCTCGAATTAGGACAGCTGTTAGTCTACGTAATATGACAAAACGCCAATGCAATTCAGTGAGAAAGGTGCTTTAAATCCACTAAGTCTCATCTAAAGTGTTACACACACTGGCCACTGCAAGAGGTACCTAGCCCCATCAAGATCTAGCCGGGACGTCCCAGAATGCTCGAAAACCCAAAACACCGCCTACTGAGCTTCCCATTAGGCACACTGTAGGGAAACGTTCCACTCCAACGGTCCTGCAGGAGGGAGTGGTCGCAACCATCGGTGAGAGGCAAAACTTATAACCTCTTCTTCGTCCGGTAGCCGTAGTTGCGTGGACATTCCACCACACGCCATCGGTCGGGGATAGTCTACCACAAGGTGTCAGAGAGTGCTTGATTTCTTCGTCCGCGACAGTGTGAATTATGTGCTTTAAAAAGGTGCTGTGGCGATGCATTTTAATTACTACTGTTGTTATCTATATGTGTAAACATTCACGTGAAACAAACTTGAAATGTCATTACCATACAAGGAAAGGTTTCACAGAACAGAGGTCCCATATGTGACATATATTGACAAGGGGATAAAACACGGTTAACAAGTAGAAATCAACAATAAAAAGAGATAAATATCTGCATGCACATACGAAAATAAAAGTGAAAAACAATATACAAATTACGATGGACAACTACCATAAAGTACTTTTATGCAGTTTATAGCAGCAGTTAATAACAACCAGTGCTCTCTCGTGATTATCAAGTGTGTACCGCTGTTATGGGAATTTATGTAAAGGAATACATACGTGTTTATACAATTCATACATACATAAGGAATACGTACGTGTTTATAAAATTCATACATACATATGTGAAGTAATGTATACATGCATGTTTATAAATGTCCATACAGACATGTATATGGAGAAAGATATACGCAAGCAGGACATAATTCA